>NC_084970.1:18002360-18089860 GCF_963691925.1 Scomber scombrus
AGAGAGAGAGAGAGAGAGAGAGAGAGAGAGATGCATTCCAACTGGCAAAAGGGTGGAACTGTGTGTGTGTGTCTCTCACTGTGTTTGTTTGACTAAGGGAGTTAGTGATCAGCTTTACTCCCAGTGGGGTGTTAAACTGTGTGTATACTGTATGCCATTTAGCAGTCAATCTGTGTGTGGATGTGGATGGATGGGCGGGATCATGTTTGTGTGTGGTTTGTTGTAATCTACATTCCTTTTTTCAAGGCTTTGTTTTGTTTTCCCTTAGGGCGTAACGACATAAAGGGTTAATTTCATCAGGAAGCTTGGTGTGTAACAGATTCCTTTTAACCCTTAGGTTGTCAGCAAAAATGTTAAACTTTTGTTAGTGTTCCAAAAAGATTGAATCTATTCACATTGCTTAAGACCTTTGCATTAAGGTTCTGAATCTTGCTAATGGGTGAGGCCTTTGTATTTTTTATAGTCTGTAGCAATATCAGTTAATAATCTTTTTTTCTTTCGTGTATCACTTGATAAAAGGACTGTGACATATGCTGTTTCATTAACCGTGAACTTCCTCTGATTAATTGGGAGACAATGCCATCTGCTGGATGTTTGAAGTATGTAGGGCCGGAGATTGCCCATAATACTGAGCAAGTGTGTTGTAACTGAGTGATGTTAAGAGGTGGAGGCAGGCTCACTTATCTGGAAATTCACAAAACATTACTCATCATAGGTTGCTTAGATCATGCTATTCATCATAACTTGCAGTAAAAAGAGAGCCTCAACTTGCATGGCTTCTGTTTTCCTGGTTTCGAAAAAAGAGAGAGAGAGAAAGTCTTGTTAGACCATGTACACCCACATTTCATTAATACTATCACTGAGTTTCACTTAATCCTATTGTGCATGTTTTCATCTTCAGTGCTGAACCATGTAATTCTTGAAATAGGGTTTACATGAGTGTAGACCAAGCTTCATTCTACAGGGGCTGATAGTATTGATTCTGATGCCTTCTCACATTGTTTCTATTATTAGTGGGCACAAAAGAGATCTGACAAATTAGGGCAGGGAGACTGGGCATGACATGCTAAAAACATTGAAACCTCTAGGTCGCCTGTGAACAACTCTTCTACTTCTAAAAAACAGCAGAGGAGGACTGAACAAGAATCATTTTTGGGAAAGAAAAATGTTAGCACCTGCAACCCCCTAAGCCCCTACACTACCAGGATATGACCCAGTACTGTGGTTTCTTAAAGATGACATCAACGCAGATACACTCTTCTCCAAAACCAGCCAGATCTTCATGATGCTAGACAGGAAAGAGGAGGAAGAGAGTGACAAAGACTGAGAGAGCATTGCAGTCTTGTTTTCTCAAAGGAGCCAGACCATGGCCTGAGGAACAGAAAGAAGCTTTGTCGAGAGGTGGCCATTGGCACAACGCTAGCCACCATGTAGCTCTACCCTAACGATAATCTCTCTCCCTGTCATCTTTCTCTCTCACTCGCTCAGTCGCTGACTCGCTCCCTCACTGTTCTGAGAAAGTGAGTGACGGAAGGAGGAAATGACTAAAGAAATGACTCATTCACACCCCTGCATTGACAGCAGGACAGGCAGAGGGGAAGTCAAACCCACGCATTTACCCTTTTCCTGAGCCCTCCACCCTCGAGTACTATTATGCATTAGTATCCTCAGGGCTAACAACAACATTTTTGCTTGTAAAGGTTGATTTAGAGATAATTAATTCCTTTCGTTGTAAGTCTGGGATGTGAATGTGTGCATGTTCTCCTCTTTTATGACATTTGTTTTGATGATCATTTTCCTTATGTTAGAATGATTATGACAGTAAAGTCAATTTAATTGAAGGAAATATTCTAGCACAAAGGTAGTCTCTTGTGCTGTAGTAGGGTTTGACACAGGTCAGGACATGCCCTCTTTCTTTCTCTTTCCTTTTTGTCTTTCTTTTTCTGTCTCAAGAAGGGAAAGGCGTCTCACATATTTAACCTACCCCCCATGCGTCTGTACATGCACACATATATACACACTGTCTCTTCATAGCAATGGGGTCAGATGTGGTGACCGGCTAAACACCCTCCCCTCCTCCTTCTCCCCTCTCCTCTTCTCCTCCTCTCCTCTCCTTTCCCCTCCCCCTCCTCCAGCTCGCCTTGGCAGGGCATGCATGCCTGTGTCTGTTATCTACAAATGGCTGAGGAATTATAGGTTGAGAGGGGAAGAGGAGGAGGAGGAGGAGGAGTGAGGGAGGGAGGGAGGGAGGGAGAGTTTGATGAGGGAGAGCGGGCGGGCGGGAGGGAAGAGGGGGGATGAGGTCATGTGACATCGCAGCAGCTGCTAGGCTAAGAATTTCTGTTTTCTCACTTAGAGAGAGAGAGCTAGAGCAAGGAGGGGAGAGATAGGCAGCGTGTGTGGTGTGTTGCTTTGTTAGATAAGCTCTAAACGCTCTTTGTGAGCGGCAGTGTGAGAGACAGGAAGGCAGGCAGGGAGGGAGAGAGGGTGGACGGGGGAGAAGAGATAGATAGACGGAGAGTGAGAGAAGGGAGCAGGAAGATGGTGTGTGTTCTGTCGGTGGCTGCTGGTGTGTGCTGGGCTGGGCTCAACGTGAAGATGCAGCCATGGGGGATCCAGGCGGCTCCACTCCTTTGTGCAGTAAGGAGCTATGACCACGCTTTTTATCTATGAGGGGGGGTCATGAACCACTGCCAGACCTCCGGATGTGTGACTCTGTGTGCATTTGTCAAGCTTTGTGCTTGTCTGTCTCTTCTTTCACTGCATGGTTTTGTCTGTGTGGTTTCTCTACAAGCTTCAGAGTCTTTAAATAGGGTGTTCTGTCTCTATAGTATGTTCGTTAGTGCAAAAAGTTTTCATAGCTTGTTTATTTACGTTACTCCCTTCTCTGACTTTTTGCGACTTTCCCTAAAAAGGGAGGGACGAACAGTACTTTAACAAAGTAATGTTAGTCGACTGGGCAGTGTGTGTGTATGTGTGTGTGTGTGTGTGTGTGTGTTTTGATTGTTTTTCAGTCTCTCAATGGTGCAGTGTGTGTTGTTCAGACAGTAGTCATTGTTGATTCCATTATTAATTGTGTGCTGAGTTCATTCAGAGTGCACTGGGTAACTGGGAGGTTACAGGCAGGACAACCCAAGAGGTGTTGGGAATGTTATTCACCCTCTCATGTCTGACTTAGTGCTGTGTGCGTCCCCTCGAACACACACACACACACACACACACACACACACACACACACACACAACACACACACACACACACACACACACACACACACACACACACACACACACATGCACACACACACACACACAGGGTGCTGTGCCTCTGCTCTCTTCTCAGGAGGGAACATGATCTTTTTTTAGCCCTCTCAGCCTCTGGGGTAAACCCAGATATAACTCCCATTTATCTAATTGTGCTATTGATATACTGTTAGCAAGCAGGGTTCATTTCAGAGAGTATGTCTATGTACTTGTGAAGTTTTTGTGTTATGTGGAAGTTGACTTTGTATGTCACTTTAAGGAGTAAAGTTTGTGAAGGTTAACTCATTAGTAATAACACATACAAATAACACTAATGAACTTACACTGTCCTTTGAGCAACCCTGTGTGTGTGTGTGTGTGTGTGTGTGTGTGTGTGTGTGTGTGTGTGTGTGTGTGTGTGTGTGTGTGTGTGTGTGTGTGTGTGTGTGTGTGTGTGTGTGTGTGTGTGTGTGTGTGTGTGTGTGTGTGTGTGTGTGTGTGTGTGTTATTCTGGAGCACATAGGGCTATCACGCCTTTCTGGCATTTAGGGATTCCACTGACTGAGGGGCTGCCAACGCAGTGTCACTTTTCAACACACACACACACACACACACACACACACACACACACACACACACACACACACATACATGCACACACAGGAAGGAAAGGAACCCTCTTCACCCTCTCGCCTCGGCCAACCAACAGAGTTCTTCTGAGGCTAGAAATCACCCTTTTACACTTCTGCTGTTGGATGAAGACTTTTTCTTTACAATGGAGCAACTTTTGGTGATGGTTTTAGTGGTTGATTTTAGTTGTTATATTCTTCTTCCTTCCTGATTTGAGAGGAATCTTTGTAGTTCCCCCAGACAGCATTAATTGGATGAATCACAAAATGAATTGGGCACCTTTTCATAAGCAATAGTTGTTTAAGTGAGTTGCTGATTTTTTTTCCATTTTAACAGGAAGGGCACTCAATCTGTAAATGGTAATAACATACAGTACTAGTCAAACGTTTGGAACCACTTTCTCATTCAAGGGAATGGGAAGTTGTTTTCAAAATATTAAGTCGTAGTGTACACGATAAAATATAATATACTGCCAATAAGAAGTAATGTCACCCTGGAACAATCGGAGCATGCTTAGTGGAGGTGACCACTGACCTCTGGCAGAAATACAGCCAGACTGGAGCTCTTTGAGAAAGGGAAGGGTGACCTGTCCTCATAACCTCTCACCTCTGACCCTAAGCCGTACAACCAAAGCCCCTCTGCCCCTCAAATCACCAATCCCCATCCACCTCAGCTGTCATAAATGGATACCCAGCACTACAATCTGCACTTTGTCTCAGCCATGCATTTTACTCCATTTACATATATTTGTTGGAAGTGGTTTTTGCTTGCAAGTGTATATGAATTTGTACAAGGGTATTTATGGTGACTTTAAGTGCATTTAAATTATGACTCTCTTCTCTATGGGGACTGACCTATGACTTGAGGACTAGTCATGACCTAACTGTCCATAAAACTTTTTGTCTACTGCAAAATTCTTTCATCTGAATGCAGTGTTGGGTATTAAAATACTCCCATTCTCTTCCCTTCTGTCCTTTTGTAGGCATGAACCATGAGCCAAAGTCACCATCGTTAGGAATGATCTCCACGGCGACCCGTACCACGGCGACGGTCAGCCCCCTCACCCCATCGCCTCTAAACGGCTCCATCATAGCCAATGGAAGCCCGGCTAACCAGTCAGCTCACTCCGGATTTGCTGCAGCCCTCCGTAAACTGGCAAAACAGGCTGAAGAACCTCGAGGTAAAGCCCCACTGTCTGCATTGTGGAGATGCTAACAAAGATCTGACAGTATGCATCTTTTTTTTTTTTTTGTTTCAGCTCTGGTCTAATATCTGGTCTAAATGACATTTAGAATGGGAAACTCAATTTTGCACTGAACACCACATAGAAAAGGATGCCAACTTTTGCCAATGGAATTTAACCTTTGGCAAGCCTGGTTGAGGTCTCTACAGTGCAACATGCATTACAAGATGTAAAGACATACTTGTCAAGTTTTCAGTCTACAGGGTTGCAGTGTTTGGTTTTTATAATTAATGGAGTAAATGGAAGCAATATTTCTGTTTGCACTATTTGTCTAGTGTGATATTACGGACAAACATACTCTAGTTGTGACACTGGTACTCACACTACATGCTCATTTGGTGATAGAATCAAATTATCAGATTTGTTTCAACAAGTATTAAAATGTATTAACAAGTTAAAAGTGAATTAACAAACTTACAAAATATTGTTATAATATCAAGTCAAGTTAATTTATAAAGCACTTTTCATACAACTGGCATAGACATTATGTGCTTCAAAATTTTAAAAAAGTACAAAAAACAAGCAAATGGAATCATACATGACAAAAACATATAAGATGAGACCATTTAGGATAAGAAGGTAATACATTTATAGAAATAAAAGATAAAAACAAGTATCACAAAAAAGGGAATACAATAAGAAGATATAATTATTATTATTAAAAGGTATGATAATAATAATGGTGCTGATTCAAAAATACTTTTTTTCAAAAATAGTTTTAGCTGTTAACCACATATTGTTAACCACATATTTTAACCCTAACTAAATGATTACAAAGGAAGATGTTTTTAGTCCACTTCTAAAAGAATATACTGTTGTAGCAGACCTTAGTTCATGTGGTGGAGAATTCCAGAGAGTAAAAAAATAATGAAAATATATAAAGAATCAAAGCATAATCTTAGAGGCCTGTTGTATAGGAAACCATCATGATAGCTAAATGTATTTTTAAACATGCAGCCCCACTGACTCCAACCTGTAAACCTATGGGATTAGATGTTCTTAACCTCCTCAGGTAGTTTTGTGTAGTTGGTCTTTTTGTATGTCATAGATGTGTGTGCATTCATGTATGTTCCATGGTTAGTATGTGCAGCTGAATGCAGTACTGCTCATAGCAATGGAGTGATATTCACACAGGACTGAATTAGTTGGTGTGCCTGGAGATGCTGGGAAGAAGAGGAGCCACTCCAGCTGACCCACTTAATGTGCTCTGTGTGAACGCACGTATGCTTGGGTGTGCTTGTCATGTGTGTATGTTGCCTTGCTAAATCTGCTTCATACATTCCACACATGAAACATGCAACTTAACACCCCATATCTCACAGCTCGAGTCTGTGGTTGCATGTATATAAAAAAATAAGCATCAGGTGGTTAATAACCCATACTTGTATGAACTTGTACAGCCTCATGTCAGAAATTTGGAACTGTCATTATGCAATACGCTTCTATAAAGATCGATGTAAATATCTTTGTCAAGGTGCTCAAGTACGGTTGTGTGGCTTTCTGGTTTCTTCCTCTATGTTTGGTAAATGCAAAACTAGCCACTAATGCACATGTACCAAGTATTTAGAAAACCCATGTGCAAAGTGTTTCTTACCAGGCATACAAAGAATATTCTCAATAGGAAGATTCTCATTGTGGAGTTTATGGAGGGTTTAAGTGTGTGTGTGTGTGTGTGTGTGTGTGTGTGTGTGTGTGTGTGTGTGTGTGTGTGTGTGTGTGTGTGTGTGTGTGTGTGTGTGTGTGTGTGTGTGTGTGTGTGTGTGTGTGTGTGTGTGTGTGTGCGCGCATTTGCATGTGTGGCTCTATGCCGTGGCTCCATAGAGAAAAGAGGCCCAGCTACCCCAGCTGTCCACCCTTGCTCTGGCTCTTAAATCAGATGGTCCCCTCCTTCCTGGCTGTCCCTGGACACCTTGCTCCCCAGCTCAGTTCAGCGCGGGACCCAGAACCCAGCAAATGATTTATTACCCAGAGAGAGAGAGAGAGCTCAGCCATAACCTCTCCTCACCTCCTCTCAATCCTCCTCCCCTTCATCTCACTTCACTCTCTCTGTTACTTTCTTGTTCTGTCTCTATCCAAAAGAAAAATCCAATTCCAGAGTCCAGTCCTGTCTTCTCATTTTGTCCTGGACTCTCCTTTTTACACAGGAGTTTTTTCTTCTTATCACTCTTGCTGGTCCTCCTTTTTGTCAGTTGGCTTCTCTCAGTCATGTATTTTAAATAATTCAGCTTTTTTTTTGGATTGTGTTACAAGTTGAGAATGAGTATATGCTCTTCTATTTCTAATTTGCAATATAGCAAGACAGAGGGCTCCTGTCTGTCTTTGTCATACAAACAGACACCAGATCATGTCTGATAAAGCTCCACCACATTTTTATTAAAAGCACAAAAAAGTCCCTTTGTTATTTTTAATGTCTGCTGACTGTGCTGCCTGGCTGGTGTAGGCAGTGATGTGTGGGTGAGTCAGTCGTCAGGCATAAGGGGCGACTCTGCCTGTGTTTAGGAGCACTGGCTCCGGGGTGGGCAGAGAGGCATGTAGCCCCTGGAGCTCCAGCCACCTCTCTGTCTGTAGAGCCTGTATTTATAGGCAACACACACACACCCAGACACCCCCGCACATGCAAACAGTTGTCTTTGTAACTGTGTAAGCCTCGTGATTTCTTAAGCATGCTGCAGCCTGCTGTCCTTTCATTAGCTACTTTGACTCAACCTCTCTCTCTCACCCTGTGGCTTTTTTCTGCTTTTAGGTGAGTAGTGCAGTATATATGAGGTGCCATGACTCAGTGTCCCCAGGCCTGGAGGAATTAGTTAGGTTTGAGGACTAGTATCACTACCACCGGCTGCTGAAATGATTTAAGACCCTGAGCATGGCCGCTGTTTATACACACACCCACAAACCCATATGCATACATACACAGACACATATGTCGTCACTTGTCTGTGGCGGGTATAATGAATAGCTGTGTGTACGGAGTGTTGTGCTGAAGAGGGGAGGTGATGGATAATGAGTATCAAAACAGCGTAAAGGACACACTCTTATCCCATGAACACTTGCATGAACACACACGACAGCACTGACATGCGCGTGCAAACACACAACACACACAAACACAGATAACGCACTGGCTCAAAAAGGAATGCCTGCTGATATCTGATTAATTAGGCAGATCTGGGTTTAATCCTCTCAGTTGTTTCTTCTCACACACATACACACCACCAGAATTTCATGACTGGGTTCATACCAACTGTAGTACACTGCCTGCAGAGAGAATGAAGGTGTACAAGATAGATGGAATGAATTGGCTGGAAAAAAGAGGAATCGGAAGTAATTAGTAGATTTGTGGAAACCTGAGGTGTTTGGTCAGATTGTGTGTATCTGTACGACTAAGTGTTTGTGTGTGTATGTGTGTGGCCGGAGGCTCCCCTTGTTTCTGGGAGCCCAGAGCATGCTGGGACAGCAGGGCAATGTGTCTCTGACCTCTCCATCTGGAGCCTGCCTGGAGCTCACACAGCCTCGTTGCTCTGTGTGTGTGTGTGTGTGTGTGTGTGTGTGTGTGTGTGTGTGTGTGTGTGTGTGTGTGTGTGTGTGTGTGTGTGTGTGTGTGTGTGTGTGTGTGTGTGTGTGTGTGTGTGTGTGTGTGTGTGTGTGTGTGTGTGTGTGTGTGTGTGTGTGTGTGTGTGTGTGTGTGTGTGGTTCTTCAAGGCAAAACCCTTCAGGCTGTGACTGTCCCTGAAACACTCACAAACAAGCTCATTTGCTCCCCCCCCCCCTCTCTCTCCATACACAGCAACATTACACCTCTCATGACTCTCTTCAGTAGCAAAGCAGCATTTAAGCATAATCTACAGTTTGTACAGTCAGGAGAAGGCACAGAGGATTGCTCCTTTTATTTCCATCCGCCATCTTGTACCGTCTGCCTTTCCCTCGCTGGCACAGCAACACACACTCTGTGCTTCTCCCTTCCCCCCACTCAGTGATGCAGATTACAGGCTTTGTGTTGTGTTGTCAGTGCGTGGCCAAGACTGTAGTAGCAGGTGTGTGCAGTGTTTGCGTGCATCAGTAGTTATTGTGTGTCTGTAAATGTGTGTGTGTGAGAGTGCACGTGTTGAGGCTTGTGCTAGTGCATGCTGGTGTGGTGGCATATGGATGCAGGGTTGGCTGGGCACTGCTATGCACACCAGGTGTGAAATGGACTGTTTAATTAAGTGCTGATGTTGTTGTAATGCATGCTGGGAGGGAGGAGGGTGGAGGAGGACATGTAGTGTGGGGTGGGTGGGGTGGGTGGGGTGGGTGTGTTGGCGGGGTGGAGGAGAGCACCTTCTGCCTGGCAGGGCTCTAGCTGGCTATGCTCTGCTGTTTGGCAGAGGCGGCGTTAGTGGAGGTGGTGATGGCAGAAGCTTGGTAGGGGCCATTTGGCAACACTAAAACATTTTGGGTAGTGCTGTCTTCCTATCAATGCTTACTGATCCAGTGGGATTCACTGCTATAGCTGCTGGACTCCCCCATTTGAGTACAAGAACCTGCTGAAGAGCTGTGGTGATCTTTTTTTTTTGCTTTTTGATTGGGTCAGTGGCTGAAATAAAAGCTGTCTACGCGGGGACACTCAGCCACAGCCTCTGACCACAGCTCGGTTTGTTTGTTTGTTGAGCTGTCGGTTGTATCTTTTTGTATATGTGTGCGCATGTGTGGCTCAGCTTGAGCGGTCAAGTGTGGAGGCAGCCTTGGAGAGTGGGACTGGTAATAGAGGAGGCGATAGAGAAAGGAGCTTCACATTAATCACACACAGCTTGGGAGTGAGACAGCGCTCTCTCTTTCTCTCTCCCTTTTCCTTGCTCTTTCCCGCTATCTCTCCCCCTTTTCTGTTCCTCTTTCTTTCCCTGCCCCCCCACCACGACCCCATCAACACACCACACACACCCCTACACACTGAGCAAGTGACAATCAGTACAGCTAATGAAGTGCAGGTTGAGAGCTGATGAGCCCATTTTAGACTCAGGGGATGAAGGCTTCTGCTTCACTCCTCCTCCTCCTTTGCCTTCTCCAACTCCCGAAGGGCCTGCATGTGTGGCCATCTTCACTCTGTATAGATGAAAGGGGAGGAGCATATGGAAGAAATGACACCTGTTTGGTGCCAATCACATGCCTTATATATGATTTTTCTCCGATCAGATTGCACTATGCTGTGAGGGAGGGGGGAAAAGGGGAATTGGTGTGGAAATTAGAGCAAGGGGATTGAAAATGGACAAGAGAAAATCTTCGGGGAGAGACGGAGCCTTGATGAAGGAAAGAGGCTTATGGGCACACTTCTCTTTCTCTGACTTTCTGTAGTTCAAACAAGAATATGTAAGCACTCATTTAACATTTAACCACTCTCTCTGACATCTCCCCAAGCCCTTACTGGCTGTGAATATTGTAAATGTGGTGAGTCTGATAGATCTATGTCTGGTTGGCAGGCACCATGTTTAAAAAACAGAAGAAAAAGGAATTGGGGTGTGCGAAGAGGTGGTGGGTGGGTGGGTGGTGGCTATGTGGGTTGTTATTAGAGAGGAGGAGAAGGAGGGAACGATAGAGGAATAATAGCTGTTAGCGTACGTATGTATATGTGTAGAGGAAGTACACCGAGAAGTGTGCACAATTTCTGCAAGCTGCAAGAAGAGAATGAAGGCTCTCATATCTTTTATTTCCTTCTTCCCCTCACCTGCTTCTCTTCCTGCTCTCTTAATTATTTAGTCTGCCCTGCCTCTTCTCCAGTCCGCTCTGCCTATACATGCAAAAGGAGGCGGAGGAGAAGGAAGAGGAGGAGGTGGGAAGAGAGGGGGGGTGAGAGAAATAGATGGAGTAGAGGTCTGTTGCTTAGCAGTTCAGAATCACTGTGATCACCCCTCCCACACACACACACCGAGCCTTATTTGTTCCTTTAGTCTTGTGTGTGTGTGTGTGTGTGTGTCTGTGTCTGTGTGTGTGTGTGTATGTGTGTATGTGTGTATGTGTGTGTGTGTGTGTGTGTGTGTGTGAATAGGCTGTGACACTAGAGCTGTATTAAGTGTAGCTCCATTCCCCTGGCTGAGTGGGCTGCTATTGATTGGCCTAGTCTTGCAGGGGAGAGTAATGGCTCTCTGAGGTGAGGGGATAGGATTAGGCCACTAATTGCCATTGTGCAGACAAGATATACTCCCCCCTCCATACCCCCCAATATACCCCGTCCCCGCCACCCACTCACCCATCTGTACCCCTTATCTTTCTGCTTTCCTCTCAACTCCATCTCTCACCTCACCTCGCACCTCACTTGCTGCTTTTTTTCCCAAGTCACTCCCCATCTCCCATCATTTTCTATCTTCAGAATTCACCTCACCATCTTCAGATTTCACCTAATTTTCTCTAGACCGTCACCTTGCTGCTATTATTGATTTTTTTCGATTATTAAGTGGTATTAGTCAGAGTGAGGTGTTTATAATATCCTGACCGCACCTACCATAAGCTGACGTTATCTGTTAGGTCATGTTGCCACGGAAACCCGAAGCAGGGAAGAAATGGCGGTAGGGTAGAGATCTGTGGGGTTTATTTCTGATGGTGTTAATTGGAGAGGAAGTAGACCTGAAACTGGCCTGAGGTTTTAACTGCTTTAAAAAACATTACGTGACTGCATGTAAGCATGTAGATGCACACACACACACACACACACACACACACACACACACACACACACACACACACACACACACACACACACACACACACACAGGCACACAGGCACACCATATCTACTGCTGTCCTTGCTGCAGCACTGAAGTGTGTGTCCCATTGAGAGGGTTATGACCCAGTTTGACTGTGTAATGCTGTGCTCACTCTGAGTAGAGGAGACATACAGCACACTGTGCTGTCAAGAGGAGAAGAGGTGGAGGCTTGGAGAAGAAGAGAGTGAATGAGAAGAGATGCAGAGACAATACATAGGTTAAAACACAGTAGAGAGTAAAGGAAAAGAATGATGAAAAAGGGAAAACAGAACAGAAGGGAAAAGGCAGTGGACACTTTTGAGAGAAACAGAAGTAAACCTGTATGGTTGGAAAAATGAAAATGTAATTATATCATATGAGATTTTGGAACTAGAAAGAGAGAAAGCTAGAAGTGAGGAAAGCGAGGCATGTGACCAGACCATGACCCTGCACTACAGGGTTTCCCTGGAGGGCTTTGTTAATATGGCATAGCTACAGCGCAACAGAGAAGCTCATTGGGCCAGCATTTCACCACCTGCTGTGTGTGTGTGTGTGAGTGGTGAAGGGGGAGATCTGTGTGTGGTTGTAAGCGCCACTGACTGTATATACATTCAGTGTGGCTGTTTCATTCTCAAGCGGTGTGTGTGTGTGTGTGTGTTCTGCATGTCAAGGCTGTGTGATTCTCACAGGGTTGCTCATCCTGATCGCAGTCATTTTATAATAGGGGCCTAGGGCCATCCATCTGGCCCTGTATGTGTGTTATTTGTTGCTATTGTAGTGCTGCAATCCCTTTTTACTCCAAGTGAAGCAGCTAGAGGATCATACTATTGTTACATTTGCCTATGCTATTAGTAGACCAAAGCAGAGGGTATCAGCATTCTTGTTCTTATTTTCTTTTTTCACTCTACTTTTTTCATTTGTATCTGTCTTTCTGCAGCTGCGTCCTCCATCAGCAGTGAATCATCCCCAGTGTCCCTCCCCAGCCACCAACCACAGCTCTCCAGTCAGTACACCCAAGAGAGGACCCCTTGGTCCAGGGCCTGTCTTGGTTCCCTCAGCAGGTCACAGCGTGCCAAACACTCCACCTGTAGTCACCATTGCTCCAACCAAGACTAGCAACGGCCTTTGGAGGAACGACGGACGCCAGGTGAAACTACATTCAAACACCCCTCACATTGACCTTGAGCTTGCTCTTCACCTTTCTGTTTCTTTCCTTTTTTTCCCTTTTGGTTGCTTTTCCTGAAGTCTTTGATTGTCTTGGTTATATTTTTCTCTCTTTTGCTGTTCAGTAATTGTTCCTGTCTGCTTGCACAAACATGCACACAGACAGGCTCTCGAGGGATTATTGGATTTTGTAGCTGACCTGTAACCCATAGTATGGCAGTACGTATTTGACATATGTACATGTGACATAGCTGGCGGGTCCATGAGTGTCTGCCCAAATCCTCCCCCCACCACCCTGTCCTCCCCCCTCATGGCTTCATGCGTTAAACAATGGCAGCTGCCACTGGGACATCGAGGTGACAGCCTCAACGGCAGCTAACATCTGTGCCCCTCCAGCCCCTTTCCCACTTGGCCCTCTTGCCCTTGGACCAGCCCCTCCCAGCCTTTAGCCCTCCTAACCCCCACAACCCCCACCTCCAGCCTCACCCTCTTCACTTTAAGCAGTCAAGTGCATCCTCCGCTTCATCACCCCAACACCTACTCTCTGTTACGTAGTGGAGAGAGAGAGAGAGAGAGAGAGAGAGAGAGAGAGAGAGAGAGAGAGAGAGAGAGAGAGAGAGAGAGAGAGAGAGAGAGAGAGAGAGAGAGAGAGAGAGAGAGAGAGAGAGAGAGAGAGAGAGAGAGAGAGAGAGAGAGAGAGAGAGAGAGAGAGCTGCTTGCTTTGATAAGGAGTGGATTATGGATTATGGCCTTGCTTTAAGCCTTCTTATCTCAGCTCAGGGCTAATGGTCGAGGCCAAGCGCACAGTTATGAACAACACTCTGCAACATGCAGAAACTCTCCAAGACACTTTGACGGTTCCCCGGAGACAGAGAAAAAGGGGGGATGTTGATGGGGGGGGATAAGGGTGAGGGAGGAGGTCAGGCAGCCAGCAATGTGTGGGAGCATTCACTCAGGCCATTGTCCTATCCCCTGGACAGACCCCCCTCCACCCCCCCACCCTGACCCTCACCCTGTGTAGCTATAGCTTTTTATGAAGCAACCCTTACAGAGTTCAAGGGTCAGCCAGAGATGGAAGGCTGAGGAGGATGGTGCTCGAAAATCAGAGGAGCTATTCCCCAATAATGTCACCATTTCTGCCATTCCTTCAGCATAGCAAGTTTCTAAAAGAGGATGAAATAAATGGTCAGAAGCAACTTCCACTCCTTTCCACATAGCCATATAGTGTAACAAAATCCTATGTGTATTTTTGCATGTCCGTGTGTGCTGTGCACATGGTGGTTTTATGTGCGTAAGAGGTCAAGCTAGAATTGAAAAGGTCATGTCACTGGGTTTGTGGTGCCTCTAGCAGCTCAGGGCCACCAAGCCAAAGAATGAGGAGGTTAAGGGAGGTGATGTGGATGAGAGGTTGGAATGAGGGGGAGGAGGGCAGTAGGGGGTTGGTGAGGGACAGCAGCGGGGATGTGTCATGAAAGCTGGCATCATAGCATCTCCCCTATTTCAGCTGTGCTGCTTCAGCGAGCACATATAAGTGTGTTTACAAAGAACCACAGGGCTGTAAAAGACACACACATACATACAAAGCATCAAAATGTCCCTCTTAAAAAAATATTAATGTCTGGGGCTGCTAATCTTTAATAAGGAAGGATGCATTTTGGAAGAAGGATCAATCCCCTGGCAGTTCTACTTTGCCCTTTTGCCTTTTATCCTTTATTCTTTGCCTTTTATCATATTTACTCATGGTTAAAATGTCTGTGTCATGTCATGACCAGCCAGTGTTTTTCATAAAATTGGAATGGCACAGTGTTAAAATAAAGTATAGTGAACAATGACAATGAGACATTAACAGGTACAAATAGAAATGTAAAGACAAAAGTCACATAGAGGAAGGATAAATTCAGAGAGATACAAATAGATAAATGTAGAGGCAGCAGTCTGTTCTCCGGATTCCCTGTAAATCTATCCAAGAAAAGCTTGTCTGTTGCTATATGTACATATGTGTGTGTCCTGCTTTCTGTGTGATAGAAGGGTTGATTAGTGTCTCTCTGGCTGAGATAGGAGTCTGTCTTTCAGAGGGGGGTGATAGGCAAGGCAGTGAAGGAGGGAGGGCTTGGTGTGTTGGCATTTTGCTTTAATGACTGCAGGAGTCTGCTCCCGCTGTACGCTGTAATTGCTTTTTAATTGGCAATTTGGATTCATGGCTCCATCTGAGAGGTGTAAACGAGCGCTCTACAATGCGCAGGGTCTCCCACCCTCACTGGGGGTTACAGGGGCCTGGCTAACAGAGGAAGATGGCTGTTAATGGATGTTTCTTTGAGTCTGAGTGCTTGTATTTGTGCTCTGTAGTGTGTAAATGGCAGGCTTCTGTTGAATAGTGTGTGTTTGAGAATGGAAGGCCATATTTTTTTGGCAGGGTGAAAGGTCAAAATGGGATGTCTGGTTGCAAGTGTAGGTGCCTGAGTTGCCTCTCTAATGGGGATGGAAGTTTTTTCTTTGTAGTGTGTGTGCTTTTTCAGGGTTCTGAACTGTAACATCTGCACTTTTGCATGTTTTTCAACAGGCGTGAATCCACACATGCAGGCACAGACATACATGAACAAGCACTAAGTTCAGGCTCAAAAGATGTGCATGACAGCCATATGTACACATTCTTATTTCTTTGTTTTGATCATCTCACATTTAAGTGGGACTTCCAGTGATAGCAATAACTGTAAAAGCAGGAAGCAGTAGCCAGACGATTACAGGATTGTAGCAGCAGCACCATGCTGTGTTGTTTTACAGGCATCTTTGTTGCATCCACTTATGATGGGATTTCAGTGAAATTTGTTGGAAAGGAACAGATTCAATTTTAGTGGTAATCTGTGTCTGGGAATTGCACTAATTGACAGTTATTGAGTCATAGCCATGATTATGAAACCGTGCCCCTGTCAAATAAAGCCTGTGACGCAGAATACTGAACACAGGGTCAAACCATATTTGATTTGTACCAACCACTGGTCACCAGATAAATACCAGATAGTTAGTGCTCCAAAATTATAGAAGACCTTGTGTGATTTTTGTGATGTTTTGATGACATGAAAACATTGATTTTACATTGGACAAAACATAGCATTAATTGTCTTCATATAGTCTCTCTCTGATGCAGAGAGATGGAACAAAGGTGCTTCTTGGGCATGGCATCAAGTGGCATCAGGGTGCTACCTGCTCCTCACACAACACAACAAACATGCATAAATAAATACATGGACCTGTAGCATGAGTGATGTAAGTGAAGGATGGCAGGTTTGTTAAACACTGATCATGTATTTGACGAAGCTGTCATCAGTGTGATTATAGCAATTGATTAACTGACAGACAAGTGTGACAGAAAGCAGCTCTTCTTGTTTTTACATGCTTATCACTGGCAAGGAATTGCTCACCAGTAATCTGTACCTGCAACAGTACATCTTTATGATGCACAAGTGGAGAAATAGTCACAATACATCTGTGCATGACTTTATCTGCAAGTCCCCATGGGTTAAAAAAAGACATTTGAATGAATGTGTGTCTGCTTGCCTGCCACAAATATAACCATGGCTTTTACTAAAAGTCAGAGGAAGAAAAAGTAGATTTTATTGGTGAAAAAAAACAAGGAGACAATCGGAGAGCCTGGCATCTTGCGGTTCCCAAGCCACTATATGATGCTGACTTCTTTTGACGTACGTGCTTCTTTTCTAGTTGGCTACTGATTGGGATGGAAACAAAGAGGGTTGTGGGGAGTCTTAACATTAGAGGCATTTAAGATTGGATGTTAACGCATCAGTGTCAGCCTGGGTCAGTGGCTGCAGAACAGGACGTGGAGGTAATGGCTCACTAAATGGGATTTGTTTTATAAGTGGCAGGAGCGAGAGAGAAGAACTGCTGTAAGGTCTCTGTCTAATCCCAGGGAATCCAGAGGTTAATTTAATGGGGCAAGAACTGCCTTTTCCTCTCCCTCCTCATCTTAATGTCTTCATCTCTATCTTTGTTTCCTTTCCTTTTTCCATCCTTTGTTGTGCCCCTGCGAACTTCAACTTCAAGTCTCATTTTGTGGGAGATGAGATGGTTGTTCAGCCATTCCTGTGAAATTCCATCTCAACTATCACTGCATAAACAATTTCCTTGTACAACTTACAAGGGTGTAAGTTTCTCAGTACGGCGATAGCATTTGTAGGCAGAGGAAAACCAAAGCTTCTGAAAAATGCTCTCCCACTCCCACAGCAGGATGTCTTTGTAGCTTTGAAACGGTGTTTGTGTGCGTGTGTGTGTGTGTGCGTGCGTGCGTGTGTGTGTGTGTGTGTGTGTGCGTGTGCGTGCGTGTGTGTGCGTGTGTGTGTGCGTGTGTGTGCGTGCGTGTGCGTGTGTGTGTGTGTATGTGTGTGTGTGTTTGTTGTGGGATTGGATAAGTGAGACCAGGCGGACTGCCAAAGGGAGAGAGGGAGGTGAAAGAGAAAAAGGAAGAAAGACAGAGAGAAACAGAGGCAGAGAGATGTTGCTTTTTGGACTTTGTTGTCTTCCCTGTAGATGTTACAGTGTGGAAGCTATGTGCGCACACACACAGGCACACACACGATTTGCCAAGATCAAAGTCATCATCTCTCTAGAAGTGCCTTAGTTGTACATCAACCATTACCACATCCCCATCGATCATAAGGATGACATCTCTTGTTTACAGTTAAAGAAAAGCAGCAAGCCTGTTTTAAAAAAAAATCTCTGCCTGCTTCTTCCATTTTACTGTATATTCCCCTCAGAGAAATGTTTATCTGTCTATTTTTACAGGGAGGTGATATGTGTGAGAAAGTAGATAAAAGTGCCTGAGGTAGGAAGAGAGAGTGAGGGAGGCTGCTGCGCCATAAACAGGCCTATTCTTTCTCTCATCTCCCCCTTCACAGGATGGGCTCCATGAGCAGTGACAAGCATGACGGTCACAGGTCCTCACAAACAATGACAAAGACTCCCTCTCTCTGTGTCTCTCTCCAGGCTGACTCAGGGCCTCGTGGGGCCAGCAGGGAACGTCTGGGTGCAGAGGGGACCCTCCCCCAGGAAAAGGGGGGCCCCTCAGTCCCTGCCCACCTCCTGGGAAACCCCTATGCCTTTGGTCTCACTCCCGGTGCTGTCATGCAGGATTCACGCTTCCAGCCACTTAAGTGAGTCACATACTGGTCTGCCAGTTCCCCTGTTCAGGATAAAAATGTTTTCAATTTTGGGTTTCATGGACAAATCATTTTCATGGTCAGTAATTCATAGGTATATGAAACTCACTGTAATGAGCAGTCCAAACAAATGTATAATATTTGTCTTGTTGGTGTTGGAACAGAGAAACTATTAGAACTTATTTCTTGGTGAAAAACAATGGACAGCAATGAACTTGTCAAATTAACCATGGCTTTCCTCTTTTGTGGCCAGTCTGCCTAGACAGTTGCCTAATGCAGTACCGCCTGGTCATGTACCAGAAGAGTACCTCCGCGGTTTTCGGCCCTATGCCACAACAGAGGATGCCCTCCGCATGCCCTCTTTGCCCTTGAGCCTGGACCATGCCACTGCAGCTGCTTACTACCACCCCAGCTACCTGCCCCATCCCTCCTTCACGCCATACAGGTAAGCCTCTCCTTAAATTTGTTTTGTTGACTTGGCTTCTATTTCTTCTGAGAGTAAATTGTGCAAACCAGTGCATATGACTGAAGTAAGTATTTGTAATGCTAAGACTCAGCAGTAAAGGCATTATTGTGTAGCTGACCATGAATTTGTGTTCCCAGAGGTAAAATATTTTGTTGATGCTTTATTTGTATATTCATTTAAATGGGGGGTCGATTTCATTTAGTGTTAGAACTGAAGAGAGATGTGACTGAGACAGATGGTAGCACAAAGTGAAAAATCTGGTTTCAGGTAAACAAAAGGCACAAA
Source organism: Scomber scombrus (assembly GCF_963691925.1). NCBI lineage: Eukaryota > Metazoa > Chordata > Actinopteri > Scombriformes > Scombridae > Scomber > Scomber scombrus. The sequence goes on from NC_084970.1 coordinate 18,021,272, forward strand.
CACAGAATACAGATAACAGAGACAATAACCAAACTCATAGTATCAGCCAGGACAAGTAGAAGGTCACAGAGGATCAGCTAAAACAATGACATTGTAGCATTGAGTACTCAGTACCTCTCTGCATCACAAAAGGGCAGAGTTTATCATATTGGATGCACATCTTATGTTGATATCTAAAAGCTTAATACACTTTATCATCTGACAGATTGCTGTTTGGAAATGTCTTTGTCAGCTGTGTCAAAAGCTTTTAAGAGACTGATAAAAAAGTAGATTTACATCACTGTTTGTTGCCAAAAGCTGTAGAAAGGTAAATTACAGCCTTCAGTGCTTTGTTGCTTGTGAAACTGCAGTGCAGTTCCTCATTAAACAATGACTACACAAAGATTTGACAGTTTACCAAATTTCTTAGGGTCGTAGGGTAATAATCTTTGCAGAATGAGACAAACAAAACTGTATTTACTGCATAAAAACAAGCCAGTCAGTAGCAAAAATCAATTTTCTTGACCAAGCTAAATTATACTAATAAAAAAATTAAGTTTAAAAAAGTGCCATGGCTGGATTTTTCACCCAACTCTGTATATATTGCTACTGTTTATATTTGCCTCATGAGAAATGTAAACTAATCTCTGGGCTTTGTGTTCATCAACATAAATACATTTATATGGAAAGTTTGGTTTGTTTGAGGTATTTAAGGGTTGGTTGTTCATTACAACAGCACAGTAATCATTGAGGGTGAAAATAACAGCAAAACACATTTTTTAAAGATTATTTGTTAAAAAATAATGAATTTCAAATGTACATTATGTATGCTTGTATATGTGTGTGCGTGTTGCCCCTGGTCTGTCAGCCCAGCAAGATCAGATGACTGCAGCACCCATCACACACTGCACTGTAATGGATTTAATGAGGGGATGAGCTGTGGATGTCACACACATGCACAAAAAACACACAGCATCAGCACACAGCACAGTCTCTTGCCTGGCTGCTGTGTAGTGATTGAGGTTAGCTGACCTCCACTGCTGCTTTCTTGAAAGGTGGAAGACACTGTGATGTCGCTTCTTTGTGATACGAAGGCACACAGGTTAATGAAAGTGAACACTGCACTGTCACACAGGGAGACTGACTCCCTCTCTTTCTCTGTTTTTTGATTGCAATCCCTATCTACCAGGATGGATGACCCGTTCTGCCTCTCTGCTTTGAGGTCACCTTTCTATTCGCTACCAGCAGGGGGAGCTTTACCCCCCATGCATCCCTCTGCTGTTCACATGCACCTACCAGGGGTCCGCTACCCAGGAGACTTCACACACCCTTCACTGTCAGCACTGCAGTCTGAGAGGTAAAGTCCCCTTCATTTATGCATACGTACACACTCAAGTACATGCATATGTATCAGCAGTGAACTATCTTTTTTTAATGTCACAGCCATCTTTTTGCTAATTCTGTTTCCCTATCCACTATGCTTTCTAGGCTTCAGCTGGAGGATGAGCTGCGGCAGCGAGAGAGGGAGCGGGAACGAGAACGTGAGCGCGAAAAGGAGAGGGAGCGTGAGGCGGAAAGAGAGAAAGAACGGGAGAGAGAACGAGAGAGGGAAAGAGAGCGAGAGAAAGAGCTGGAGAGGGAGAGAGAGCGTGAGCGAGAAAGGGAGCGTGAGAGAGAACGGGAGAAGGAGAGAGAAAGAGAGAAGGAACTGGAGAGGCAGAAGGAGAGAGCTCTGAGGGAGAAAGAGCTGCAGGCGTCCAAGGCCATGGAGAGCCACTATCTGGCTGAGCTCCATGCCATGAGGGGGCAGGAGGACCGAACCAAGCCTGAGAGACTGACCCCTAATCGGGCTGGTATGTGTCTCTGCTTCCCCTGTAGCATCCATGAGCTACAGTTGTACCGCTTGTCAACACCTGCTCCTGTAAACACTTTATGTCAACATTTTGACACTGATCTCTTTCCCTTCACAGATAAAACCAAAGAGCCCGCCCTTCCAGCTCCCAAACCAGTCCCGCCAGGACTCCACCCCTCAGTGGTACAACCACATCATCCTGTCCCTGGTCTAATCTCAGGCCACAGCCTCTACATGGGGCCCGGTGCTGTGGGGGGGCTCTCGTCCGCAATGATCACTCAGAGGAACAATGAGGAAGAGAGGTGGTTGGCGCGGCAACGCAAGCTGCGTCAGGAGAAAGAGGACCGTCAGTACCAGGTGTCTGAATTCCGCCAGCAGGTTCTGGAGCAGCACCTGGATTTGGGACGGACAGCTGACACACCAGATCACAGGACAGACTCACACAGGTGAGGTGGAACTTTCAAAGCCAACATGTGCCTTGACTTGGCAGTTGCAAAGTGGTTTTGTCCAAGTTATCTGATAGAGGCAGTTTGGCTATATCTGTGACATCAAAATGCATGCATGCTCTCACATGTTCACCAATGCAAACACTATTTTTGGGGTTTTTGGCCGTCTGTCTCTGCTAGCCTGATTGGGACAGTTGTTCCTGTGTTTTGAGGCCTCAGAAGCTGGCCGGCTTTAGAAGTTTGTTTTAAGGCAGGACTGGAAAAAAGATAAATCCTGTCAGAAGCAACACAACTACTCTATTTCTGTCCATGCAACCTTCCAGGCCCGACATGCAGGCAGACAAGCTATGTTTAGGTGTTGATGTAGAGTGTAAAGCAGGGGCCTGGTGACTGCTGTTTTATGAGCATTGTGCAGGGGTTTCAAACAGGCAGCGAGTGGAACGGCTAAGATACACAAAGGCTAATTCTCGGCTAATCCTCTCAACCTTGCACAGCATAAGCCCCCTACTTACCCTCCCTTGTTACTGTGCCTGTGTTTGTGCTGTTGTATGTGATTCAGGAGTGAGGTTTTGGATAATGCTGAACTGGTAGGACAGGAGAGATACACACATGTCCGCTATCAGTAACCCTACGGTATAATCGCAGAATCACAGCTCACAGGCTGCAGATTGCAGATAATGCACACATTTACTCACTTACACACAGAACAGACAGCCACAAACACAAACAGGAGGCATAGATAATTTGACTGGTCATGCAGTGTGCTCTCCTGCCAGGTTTGATTTGGAAAGATGTTCTAGACAGTGTCCATCAGCCATCTGTCTCTTTCTTCCTCACTGTTGCCATTTCTTCCCCATCACCATACCACTTTCCTTCTTCAAGTCTCTCTTTTCACCTTTGTTCTTGATGTACATGTATATACTTCTCCCCTCCTACATCATATATTTTATTCCTTTTCTAATTATCCACTGGCCTCCTTACCCTCCGTATGTCAGTCCCTTTCTTCTCTGCCCGCCTGCCAGTTAGGAGAATTTTTCTCCTGGCCTATCCCTCAGTGCACCCCTCTCTGAACGTGCTCTTTCCCTCTGTGCATGTGTGTATGTGCGTGCATGCCATACTACAAGGGCCTAACAGATCAAAAACAGCCCTGTATATTTGGAGGACATTGTGTGCCTTGGCCACATCCTCACTCTGCTCTGGGCTACTCTGTCTGGGCTTGATAACACTGCTTTGCACAGACACACAAACCCACAGACATACTGACAGGGATGAAGGGAGAGAGGCAGGTCATATAAACACTGTGGTGTGTTTCTGCATTGCACTTGTGATTGGGAAACATAATTTTTCAATTTTAGAAGAAATATAGGCATTGTCTAACGGATAAGCATGACCCCTGTTAAATTGTATCTCTACAGAACAAATCATCATGAACCAGGAAGCCGGGACCTCCACCCTCACTTAGGTGCCCCTCCACCCCTCATCTCCCCCAAACCTCCTCAGCCACAACGTGAACACCACCCTCCACCTCCCACCACCCTGTGGAACCCTGCATCTCTTATAGAAACAGCCTCAGAGTCCAGACGTAACCACGAACCCTCAGGGATGGGACACTATGAGCTCAGTCGGCTGCCCCCGGGGCTCTCCAAATATGAGGATGGGGCCAGGAGAAGAGAGGGGGGAGTGATGGAGAAGTATCCCCCACTGAAAGGTCCTCAGGGCCTGCCAGAGCCAAACACATTCCTCGCTGATCTGGAGAAATCCACCCAGTCCTTCTTCAGCCAGCAGAGGGCATCACTGTCCCTGTCCAGCCAGTATGAACTGGAGGGGGCTGGGAAAAGCAGTGCTGGATTGAAGAGCCTCCAGGGACACCAGGGGCACAGTAGACAAGGACAAGCACTAGGGATGGTGACTGGGACAGGGATGGGGCAGGTAGCCACACTGGGGATGGCTCCAGAGACAATGTTGATCTATGATGAGTTCCTTCAGCAGCACCGAAGGCCTGTCAGTAAGCTGGACCTGGAAGAAAAGAGGAGAAGGGAGGCCAGAGATAAAGGTACTCACATAGTCATAGTGTTACACTACACCCAGTGATGTTCACTCTTATGCTTGGAGAAAAAAAACCCATTGACTATATTGTTTTATGTAACAGTTATCTTAATGGATTGTTTTGTGGGGTGTCAGTAGTGACCTCTGTGTTTGCTGCAGGTTACTACTATGAGCTGGATGACTCATATGATGAAAGTGATGAGGAGGAGGTGAGAGCTCACCTCAGGCGAGTGGCAGAGCAGCCCCCACTCAAACTGGATGACTCCACAGAGGTAAAACACCGGCCAACACATACGCTTTCTGTGCTTTCTACAGTGGAAGCTCAAACAGGCACTCATGACAAAACATTGCAGTGAGATAATTTCCCTTACCTCTCTGAACAGAAATTGGACTTCCTGGGAATGGTTGGCCTGACCACAGTGGGCCGGCGGGATGATCTGGTGCAGCAGAAGAGAAGGAAGAGGAGAAGGATGCTCAGGGAGCGCAGTCCCTCGCCACCTGCCCTGCAATCAAAACGCACTCCCCCTCCTCCTCAACTCAGTACGCGCTTCACTCCTGAGGAGATGGACCGAGCGCCAGAGCTGGAGGACAAGAAGCGGTTCCTCACCATGTTCAGACTGTCCCATGTCACTATTCAGCAGAGGAGAGGTAAGAGAAAAATATAAAATGCACTTATGCCATGCAATGTAATGCAATACAATTATATAAATGCACTAAATAAGTCCAGTTTACAGAGCAGGTAGTTGTTCTCGCTCTCCTAATTTACATAGTCATGTTGGAAACCACCATAAAAACTGTCAATCTAAATGTGGCTCTTTAGTGCTGCTTACCAGCCATTTTGTTTAATTATGTTTTGAGAAGTAGATTAATTGGTAGGAGACTTAACTATGCATAACAATGCCTGTAAGCTATTCTTAATTAAATAAACAATGGCTCCCTTATTGTTTAAATGATTGGTGCGCCCAGGAAGCCAACTTCATTGCTTTTGACTGTAAAATACCAGATTTACATGAATAACATAGTTTTTATTGACAGTGATGAATATTTGTACATTATTTCAAAGCATAGCAGAACATACATCATTGTCTTTCAGCAAGCTAGTCAGAAACCACAGCATCACAGCACTGGCCCAGTAACCTTTCCATGCCATGCAAACATACCCATCAGTGACTCTTATCATGTCTCTTCCCTTTTACATCTCATCCCAGCAGAGTTAAGTAGACTGATCACATGCCCATTTAGCTCTCAGACAGAAGTAGTCATTCTCAGTTGGCTCCGCAGCTTGCTGATGCTTCACTTCACCTGAGCTCTGCGCTGCGCTCTCATTTACATGTTGACTCTTGCCCTGAAGGAAATCATAAAGTGATGAAACAATGATCATGCCAGCCTCAAACCCCTATATTATATGCAACATATATTTAATAATGTATGCATAATGCAGTGGTTTATATTACCCTAGTTTGAAAGGTGGATTCTTGGCAAGGTTCTGTTTGTAGCCACTTGTCTTTATCTCCTTGTGAGGACAGGCATTTACATAATGCATTCTCTAGCCCCTTACCCTACCCTTAACCATCACAACTAAATGCCTAAACGTAGGCCTTACCCTTCATTGAACTCAATTCTAACCATAACATTAAAACCAAGCCTTAACCCTCAAATTGCCCTTTGAAGTTGTGGGGACAGAAATATCTTCACAATGCTGATTTTCCACTGAAATTGGTTCTGTAACTGATAGAAAGACATACACATACACAGACGAAGAATTGGGAGTGGCAGCAGTAGGCTTACAATGATCCTAGTCTAATCCTCTTGATTTACTGTTTGCTGTCTACAGATGGCAGCGCACTGCCTCCCACACTGTCAGGCTGCAGTTAACCGCCTTAGACACAAGCACACACACACACACGAAAAATAAGTGGTTATTAAATTGTGAATCAGTTACACACAGACAAGGCTAATGCTACAAAGATTTACAGGTTGGTTTTTATTTCTGTCTCTTAGATAATGAAAGGGTGGTGGAGCTGCTTCAGGCCATTAAAGAAAAGAGCGTAACCTTGGATACCATCAGACATGCCCCTCATCCGCTATGTAAGAGCCCTCCAGCGCAGATCTCTGGTGAGACATATGCTAATGAACACAAACATACACAAGTCCTAATTTTTAAAGTATCACATTAGAGTGGTTATATTCATTTGTTTAATGTATCTGGCTGAGATATGCATCTAAAGTAACAACACTTTCTAATTACGGCATTCCATCTGTAGTTATGTTGATCTTCACCTCATCACAACTAACACATGTCCAAATGATTGCAGATTCTGCATTCGCCCAGCCTCCCTCTGAATCAGAAGACCACCACAGCGTCAGACCACATAGCCCCTCTTCACATTGCCCAGTGTCCCCGAATGGCCATCCAAAAACCCTCGGGGACACATTAAGACCAAAGGAACCCCCTTCTCCAGCTGTCTACCCAGACAAGGCCCGGGGGCCCAGTGAGGGACCGATCTCTAAGAGGAGCTCTAGCCTGCTGAACAGCTTGCGGCCCCCGCTCCCCCTGCAGGCTAAAGAGGGCCTTCACAGCGTCAATGGACGCCCCAAACCCTGGGACAGCTTCACCCCGGAGGAATTCGCTCAGCAGTTCCATGAATCTGTGCTTCAGTCCACTCAGAAGGCTCTGCAGAAACACAAAGGTAAGCAGCACAAGCCACGATCATAGATATATCTTTGTGAAGATAAATAATGTAAGAAAATCTAAAAATCTGTGACAACTGTGCATCACAATTTCTCAGAGCCCAAGATGAAGTTGTCGAATCATTTGCTTTTCCCAACCAAAAGTCCAAAACCTGTCAAAAAGTCCATTTGTAGCCAAAAAAGTCACTGCGTCCAGCCTCTCAAATGTGAAGATTTGCTGGTTTTCTAGGGATTCCATGATAGGAAATTGAATACTTTTGGATTCTGAATTGTTGGTTGAACTAAACTATCTTGGGCTTAAGGAAATCATGATGAACATTGTCACTATTTTCTCATGATTAATATATAATTAATATATAATATATATATATATATATATATATATATATATATATATATATATATATATATATATATATATATATAACAATCAATAATTGTGAAAATAATTATTAATGGCAACCCTAGATTATCAGTCAATCCATTCTCCACTAATAAAATGAATAAAATTGAATTAAATATGACAATCCTTTCTTTTCTCTCATCTTTGTCCTGAAGGCGGAGCCACAGGGATGTCTGAATCCTCTCACCTTCAGGAGTCCTCCGTTCACTACAACATTCCAGAGCTTCAGAGCGCGCCTGGCCGGCCACCTCAGCCACATTCACAGTCCCACTCTAATACACATTCATTTGCCCATCCACTCACACAAACTCACCCTCAGCCCAATGGGCAGCACTTCTCCGTACCCCTTCACCGGGAGGCCTCAGGGACGAGGGAGGACCTGTCTGGTCCAGAGGATGAGGAGGAAGAAGAGGATGAGGAGGAAGAGGAGGCCCCAACTTCCAAGTGGCAGGGGATTGAATCTATATTTGAAGCTTATCAGGAATATGTTGAAGGTAAGAAGCCACATTGAACATGCAGTGATTATACAGCTGCTGCTAGAAAATCTCCTAACTGTGCTCCATATTATATGAAGGTTTCATAACTGCTACCTCTGTAAACATCTTTCATGTTTCATTAAATAGTGCTATTATTTTCTTCATTCCTGGAAAATGTTTGTTTTTGAGATAAAATGTTTTCATCTTAAAGCAACTTAACTTTGCATAGGAGTCAGAGTTTACTGACATCAGTCTTGCAATTTTTTTTCTAACTCGCAACTCAGCTGTCTTTTTCTCATCATTCTCTCATATTCTGTGTCCTCTAGAGCAAAGTTTGGAACGACAAGTATTGCAGAGTCAGTGTCGAAGACTAGAAGCTCAAAACTACAACCTCAGTCTGACTGCTGAGCAGCTGTCTCATACCATGGGGGTAAGACACACACCACTGGTGTTACTTTGACTCACTTTATGAACTCTGATCCTCAACATGATTTCTTTGTTTCTCTTAAAGTAGGGAATAATTATTGGGTGGCTGCAGAAGATGTGATTTCATGTGTCCCCTAACACGCTTTGCATAATCTTAAAGCCATACCCAAACTGTTTACCCCCGACGAGACACACACACACACACACACACACACACACACACACACACACACACACACACACACACACACACACACACACACACACACACTGAATAGTAGTTTCATATAAACTACTATTTAAATTCAATAATGGTTTCATTGACACCAGAAAAACTAAACTTCCATCCTTAGCTTCCAAAGTTCAGGTCTGAACATCATTGAGCCTGAAAAATGATGAAATATCTCGTACATTTCAGAATATGACAGCTGTCAAAAGGGTCACAGTATTCTTTATCCTTCTAGGATTGTGGTTTCCCCTTTATTTGTTGCAACCCTTGACTTTATCTCTAGTACCTGAAGTCACTTTCTCACTGTCATCAGAGTATTTTTTATGTTAACTGAGTATTTCCTGTCTTCCCTCTCTGCTACCCTGGCTATGTAGGAGCTGATGTCACAGAGACAGAAGCTAGCAGTGGAAAGGGAGAAGCTGCAAGCAGAGCTGGAGCACTTCAGGAAGTGTTTGACACTGCCGCAAACACACTGGTCAAGGGGTGGCCATTACAAGGGCTACCCTCCCAGGTGACCCCAACATGCCCACCTGATGTCCCCCAGGCCTCCAGCCACCTCTCCTTTCAGACTGACACCCAGAGTTTATTTTTCACGGCCTGGTCCACATGGCCCCATGGAGGAGAATATGGCTGGCTAGATAAGATGAATGAATGGATGAATGAATGAATTGAATGAATGCATATATGGATGATAGATGAATGCACAGCAGACAGGACCATACAGTGAAGGACAGGCAGTCTTTGGATTGTGGCCAGCCAGGGACTGCGCCACAAGCCACTAATGTGTGCCAATGTAGCCAACCACGAGATCAGCAAGAGTACGGGGCAGGAGCACCTGAAGATCAACACATACACACAAATACACACACGCGCACCTGCTTTGCACACATTCTCCAGTCCCTGCTGCTCTATTGTTCAGTCTCTGCATCCCTCACCGCCACAGCCACACAGACAATCCTGCCAATGAGGGAGCAGCTACCCCAGGAGGGGTGTCGTCAAGAGACTTGAACGCTCCAAATCTCCAAACGAATGCTTCTGGCCAGTCGGGACTGATTTTATTACAGTGGCCACAAGAGCTTTTGAACTGGAAATGCACTTAAGAATAAAAGCTGAAGAACTACCTGGTGGTACTGTGTTACAACAAAGAACTGTTCAAATTAGAGAAGAACTTACAAAATGCACACTTTTGGAAAGAATTAAGGAAATGTTTTATTTCAAAATAGAAAATTTGAGAATAAGAATTTTAAAAGGTGCTTCAGCCTTGTATTGTACATAATATGAAGACTTAAAAGAATTTTGTATGTTTTTAATTACTTTAATCATTGTTCTTTTAAAAGAAAAAGCCTGCCATTTTTATATGTTTATGCTTTTGGGTTGGAAAAGAAAGCCTTGCTTTTAGTGTTTGTACTGCTGCTGGCCAGAACAGCTCACTTTGAGACATTTAACAGAGTGAGAGAAAACAGGACACACTCCTTGTCTTACTCTTTCCTGGCACTGCGCAGCTGAGACCCAGCCACAGCCACCTCCTCCAGCCTCTGAGATCAGCAAAGCTTACTTAGAGGTCCTGTTAGACATGGCTCCTGCACTCTCATCCGCCTTCCTTCACAGCAACATGTGTCTGCCTGTTTGAACAACTCCTCTGTTCAGCTCCTCTCAAAATGTTTCACTGTTGCTGGCTGTGACTAGTTAGCTCGTGAAACTCTCTCATACAGACACCAGTTGAGATCCACAGTGACAATTTTCTTTTTTAAACGTTGGTCACTCGACTTACTTGAGTATTTTGTATAGACATGAAGAGTCTTTCAAAGCAACCAGCTGATGTAACTGGTTCTTAATGCTTTATCCTACCATTGGACCTTCACTTTACTTTCTATGACATTATACAGCATCAGACTCAAACAATGCAACGGTTTGCATAAAGTTACGCCTTACAAGATCAAACCCTTATCAGCAGCCGTGAGAGGACATAGTGCCAAACTGAGAAACAAACAGTAGCATTTTGGATTCTTAATTTTAAATTAAGTTGCAATTAATTAGCCAAAATTTTTGAACCAGAATGGCCATCTTCCACTGCTGAACACCTTTGACCACACATATCTCCTTCCTGCCGTTCTGTTTTTTTGGACAAGTTGCCAATGGCTGGAAATCACACAAAAAGATCATTCAAAATGGGCATTTCATAGTTCATATAAAATCAGGCCTCATACCTGTTTACAACCTCTGTCTGTCCCCTCATCCTCATGTTATTTTGATTTTCTGCCCTGTAACTCATGTCTCCTCAGCAATATGGTTGTGGGTGCAACTGGAATACCCCCAAAGAAAATCTACAAGGTGTATAGATGATTGAATTGAAGGGGTTTGACCCAAGCTGCACAACTTATGATGGTTGTTCTGAAAAAGAGTGAGGAACATCAGTATTTTGAAGTAAACAAATACATAAATACATTTTAAAATTAGCAAGAAGTTACAAAAATAGACAAGACTGAAGCACAACTACCCCCCACATACAGTATATCAATTACAAGTGCCTCAAGAATTTGGGAGCATGCGAATAAGTTGCAGTTGCCCACATGAGCATCTACACGTAACATCAGTGATCAGGGACTTGTTGCTATATGCAACAAGCAGTACAACCTTTTATCAAGTCAACGTGTCTCACCCCTCTCAAATGCGTTCAAGTTAAGGAGAGCTGACACAGAAATCCTTTATCCAAACATGGCATCTAGAAAAAAAATTGATTCAACCTTTTTTCATAATTGAGGCCCAAGCCGGTTAAGAGGATCAGAGGGATACTGAGCATACTCGTTTTTACAGAGTTAAGGGGAGCCAGGAGTTGGTTTATAAGGGAGCATGCACGCTGAGCGAAGCCGCCAATGAGCTGGGGAGGAAGGTGCAGTACAGTGAGCCCCTTATGCAGCCTCCCTGTCTCCAACCCATGCACGCCCATGCAATAGCCCCATTTACTCAGTGGAGGATGTCTAGATGCTGTGAAAATCCTGTTTTTAAAATGTACTTGTTTGAATTCATTGTAATGTAATATATTCTTTGTTGAATGTAGTAATTAGGTATTTATGAATATATGGCTGTGATTTCAGACAAAAAAGAAATAAAATATTTCAAAAATGTTAAATATCTTTCTTGTCTGTGGGTACTTGGATGGCACACTAAAATAATACATGTATAATGTGGAACTAATACTCAGGCACAGTATTCCTAATATCTTCCCTTAAACAAGGAAGTTGCCAGAACCAGAAACGCATACGGACTGATATTTCTGAACCATTCCTTGTAAAGACTCTTCATAGATTATCTTGTCACTGGTTTTAGATAAAACATATTTGGGTGTTCTTCCATGCCAAAAGACATCTATTTTAGGTTTTAGAAGTAGTTTTGCCATAGCTCTCAGACCTCAGAGCTGAAGCTCCCCACTGCTGCTAAATATTTAGGATGGGTCAAACGAAGGGTAAGTTTCCCTACAGGGACCTAAAGAGTGACAGAGATTAGTAGATTTCCCCTTTTCCCTTACAGGCCAGTATCGCTTCTTTATTTTTTTTTGCTTATGTCATTATGATTTGCACTGTATGCTAAATGTGAGATCCCAGATTTCTAGGAAGGCACTTTTTTAAAGCCTTTCTTCTGCTACAATTTTGAAGCTGAACATGCACAACTACAACACTGTAAGTTTCAGAAGTATAATACAAGTTAATGCAAACTAAAACAATCATGACAGATTGAGAAACTAATTAAAAATGAAAGATTTTCAGGATAAAAACATTAGAAAATACATTTATTATGTTGCATATTAACACTTACAAACATGGTTGGCTGTTTTAAAGTACAAAGCGTATCCTAAATTAAATTATATTAAATACAGAAATATTTCAAAGAGCAGATACATATCAACCCTTGATGCTTTTAGTATGTATGGATTAAAGAATGTCTCCCTTAAGAAAAATATAACACCTTAAAAATGCTGAACAATAAAGAGCCGTTAACAGAATCTAATGGCTCAGTTATTTTCAGTGATGAAGAGCCTAGTTAGTCGATACACACCTCAGTGTGAGGCGGTTACCCCAGCCTTCCCAAATACTTGACTGTTCAGCAGGCCGTGATCCTGTTAATCAATAGTCAATGAGTCCTTTACTGGAGGATGGCTGCAGATTGGAACGGAGTTTGTACATGCAGTTGAGAGAATCAAGGAGGAATGCACGTACGGTATTGATCTCCATTAGAGTCAGGTTGTCCAGCTAGAAGGGAAAAAGAACCAACGTGAGATGGGCGACGTGCTCAGTTGTAAACAAAAAAGTAAAAATATGGTCTTTCACCAATGACTGCGGTGAACGCTTGTGCTCTGATCAACTTTTCAATTTAATATGACAGAAGAAAAAGAAGCAGTGGTGCAACAAAATGAAGGAATAAAAGGATAATCCCAATAACTTTGCAAAACATTGCAACCATGACAGCTGATCCTGTTGATTTAAGTCAAGTTATCACTTGAAGATGCTCTCGAGTGGAAAAAATTATTCAAAAGCACTGCATCTTCCCTCAAATTCAGTATTATCACATTTCAACTACAGTACTACTTTTAAACTCATTTCTTGGCAGTAAACAACCCACACATGGCCACAGCAGAGAGATATGTAACCAAAGCAGCAGTGGGCTTGTGAAATTAGATTATAGATATATGTAGCTATATTGCAAACTATCCTGCTCAGTGTGTTTAGTGTGCAGTTTTACCTTAGCATGTGCCTCCTGTTGACTGATGAAGCTGTCAGCAGAGAGGCGGAGTTTGGCAATACGCGTGTCCCAGATGTCTTTCACCAGCGTGCGGATCTTATCTGCTTTAGGGATGTTGTCAGACGCGCTAGACAAACAGACAAAACGTCATGCAAAGTAGAGGGCAACATACACAGGCAACAAGAGAACATCTTCACAAACTCACTAAAAAAACCCCACCAGAACAGTAAGATGAGATGCCCTGTTTGTGTATGGCAGTTTGTATGACTCACTGGTTCAGTAGCAGTTTGGTCAGCTCCATGTAGTACGGACTGGGAACGGGCGTAAAGGTATCCTCTTTCCTCTCAAGATCTCGCATCTCCTCCAGTTTCTCTGCACATTATAGCACAGTGAATAGAACAGAATACAATAGAAAGCCTTTATTATCACTGTACAAGAACATACAACGAGATAAGGAGTGCTACATCTGAAAACAGTACTGATTAGCCAATAAAAACAAATGAATAAGACAGACAACATAAACAAGCATGGGGACATAAATAGTGTAAGAAAATGGTGTAAAAAAACTTGCACTTAATAGACTGTATATTGCATTTAAGACTGCAGTTTTGCATATTAGACTATAATTTTTCACTCCGACTATAATTGTCTTAGGACTGGAGATTCATCAGCCTGACAGCCCACGGGTAAAATCTGTTTTTGAGTCTATTTGTCCGTGCCTTTATGTTCCTGTATCTCCTACCAGAGGACATGAGAGAGAACAGTTTGTGACCTGGGTGGGAACAGTCTTTAATGATTTTCAAAGCCCTGCAGAGGCACCTGGAGCTGGAGATGTCCTCCACACAGGGCAAATGGCAGCCAATGGTTCTCTCTCTGCCATTTTTATCACCCTCTGCAGAGCTTTTCTGTCAGCAGCCGAACAGCCAGCATCCCACACCAAAATGTAGTATGCTAGCACCCTCTCAATGGTGGCGCTGTAAAAGGACACCAACAGCTTCTCCTTCAGTTTGTTCCTCCGAAGCACCCTCAGGAAGTGCAGTCGGTACTGGCCCTTCTTCATTGCTTCAGAGGTGTTCACTGTCCAGCTGAGGTCTTCAGAGATTTAATTGAAGGTGGACACCCTGTCTCTGTTGATGTGAAGGAGGGTGGGTTCTGCTCGGTGTTTCTTAAAGTGTCAACAGTGGGCAACAGTAACTGAATGACCCAAACTACCAGACATGAGTATAAATGTCAATAACTTTAAGATGTGCCAGTCTTAGAAGTTCAGGTTCCAGGCTTTCTCTCTGCATTGTTGGATAAAATTACTATGACTCATCAAGCAGGAATGAACTAAGAAAAACACTTACAGCTAGCAAATGTCTATATTTTTGTTAGTGTCAACAACTTGAAACTGAACAGCTGCAAAACACTCACTAACAAACCAAATGTTTATTAATTTGCAGCTGTAAATAATCTGCAACACCTGCACTATTGACTGTTGTTTGACTTCCTTACAACCACAAGCTGTTTCAAAAAATGATTTAGCCTTTGAAAATTGTTGTGTGGCAAAGCATTTATCAAACATGCAGATGTTTATTTTGAATTTCCAGTTCCAAAGATATCCGATATGTTAAACTAAACTTTTGGATGAACAGGTTTAAAATTGCACACAAAACAGCTATTATATTTCCACGTGACAGAATGATGCAGCCATGAAAAACATGGGTGTCTGCCTATTGGGTTTGAATAGTTCAATCAATGTTCAACATCATAGAGCTTTAATGAAGAGCTGGAACAAGCTGATAGAGTAAATGTGACCTGTCTAAATTTAACCTTAACCCTACTGACTTGGATACAGCCCCCAGCGGTATACTTTTGGTCATATTGCACAGTGCTTTATTCTATCATTCCAATTATTCATGACTTTACCAATCAATTTGCTCATATTATATCATTGTTTTGTGTTTTAATTGGTCCTTTTAAAAAACAAAACAATAATGTATTGGGTTCCTGGAGGACCCCAGTGAAAAGACCAAATTCCATCTATGCAGTTTTAATAGACTATTTATTTAGTTCATGTTTGTCATGGGTCCTAATTTAAAGTACCACACACTAGGGGCACCTTCATTTTGAAGGCTTTGTGGAAAGATCGTACTCGGGACAATTTGTATTAAAGAGAACAATATATATTTTTTTAATTTTACACAGTATACAAAATAAATGTATCTTTCTTAAAATAGCATTTTTTTCATATGACATTCATACATTACTAATACTGTTTTCAGAAGAAATAAGTTAACATTTTGCTACGATGGTTGTTTCAAACAGTAGTTTGTTCAGTGGGTCTTCCTCATGTGTTAAATGTGTTGCTAAGATGAGGGTTAAAGAAATATTACTAAGTGTAAGGAAAATCAAGAATTTAACAGCTTCAATTTAAGTTGAAGTAACTTAACGTTGAAAGTAACCAATAAATACACTCTGCCAGTTGAAATATGTCATGGCCCTACATATTGTGTTTGAATCTTACCAACTTCCATCCAGTCAGGAGGAATAACTCGACATTTCTGTCTCTGTTTCAGATTCATAGCCAGCCACACAGGAACATCAACGGGCAGTCCAGGGTTGAAGGGCCCCAGGTCGCCCTGACACACAAACACACACACTTGTGCGTCACATGGCAGCTCACACACCTGACTCCACTGTCATTAGCATGCAGACATTACCATAACGTGTAGATTACAGATAATGGTTTGGTTTAACAGATTCACTAAAGCTATTGGTCCATACAGCCAGGCTCATATAGCTACAGCTATGTAAAGCTATCAGCATCTGCTCTGAAGTTAACTTTGAAACGTGTAATATAATGTTATTTGACTCACTTACCCCGATCAAAAAGATCTTGTCTAGACTGAAATTTGGTATTATCTTCACCGTTTCTTTCTCGGCGAGGAACTCCACCTCCGATGGATCCATAGCCGTCTTTTTAACTACTAGTTTATTTTGTTTTCTCGGAGCTTCACCCTCACAACCACACCGCTAAACGTTCCCGCGCTGGAGGTGACGTCGACCGACAAGGAAGACAAACACAAAGGTAAGGACAGTGTCGTCATCAGGAGCTCCGTGTAATGTTTTGTGCACCGTGTTTAACGTACTTCGGCGTCTTTGTAATTAATCTCCACACTTAGCACGGCTGAATTATACGAGAAAACTGCAGTTCAATAGCTATTTGGTTGCCGCGTCAGGGTCAGCTTGTCCATGACGACACAGTCCTCTCCTTGAATGTTCGGCTTGCCTGGTACGTAGTAGGACGTGCGTCTGCGTCACTTGGCACGAGCAACAGTTTCCGGTAATATCCACAAGGTGGCGATATTTACATTTCTTATATACAGTCTATGATTTTAAGTGATAAAGGTTCCATCGTTTGGACCCGGCCTAGACCATCTATTCTGGCCTTCTTAAAACTCACAAGCTTTTGGCATGACATTTTTAAGATGTATAGTAACATATACAGCAGACAGCTAATCTCTGGTGTGTTTTTTGTGATATTGGGTTGCTCTGATTTTTCTTTGACTCTTCCCTCTACATTACTACAAGCCCTCATGTTTGGTATGGTCCTTGTAAAAAGGGTAATCCTGAGAGAGTGAAGTCTGTCTTCCGTCCTTGCTTTAAAAAATGGCTGAATGACATGGTTTCCTGTCGATATCTTGACGAAATTCAGTACACCTTGTCTAATTCCCACCCCAAGTTTCTTATATGTATTGCATTGCATTGTAGTGTGCTGTGATCCGTCAGTTTATTTTTCTCAATTCCTGGCACTCCATCCACTGATGGACATTTCATTCATTGCACAGATTGACACCTTTACTGTGAGCTGGCAGTTTGTTTGTTTGTTTTATTCAATATTTAATTTTGTTTGGTTGATTTGTCTTTTTTTTCTCCCCGTTGTGGAAAAGCATAACTCATAATAAAATGTATAAAGGTTCCCTCGTAGACTGTGGATACTTTGCACAGTGACATCCAGTAAACACACACTTGATTTTGTTCTCATAATTATTTCTTTCTTTTTCATTTTTTAAACACTGTTTGCTAGCAGAAGCCATACTAAACAAGTGGAAGAATTCAGATTCTTTACTTAAAGCCTCCCCCAAAAATGTGTTACTTCACTTGAACGGGCCCCACTGTGCGGAATGTTTGACAATGAATCATTATTTTGACTTACCTCTACTGACTGTAATAAATATGTGCATATTCATAAATTGTGGGTTTTTGAATGAGGGAGAAGGAGCAGTTGTGATTTCAAGAATGTGTAACCATAGGTAACTGAACTAGTTTTGTGAAGGAAAAAAAATCAAATCAGGGTATTTTTTATGTCTAAAATACAGGGGAGCATTACCACCTTGGTCATGTATTTCTGATGTTACTTCAGTTTCTAAAAATACTCATGGTTCCCTTCAGGATATTCTAATGTTATAATATTGGATTACAATTGATGTGATAATAAGTAAATAGTATTTTGATGTGGCAGTTGTTCAACATGGAGCCAGTTTTAACTACATAATACATTACTGGCAATGAAAACATGTTTATATGTAAAATATTTCGTAACTTGTAACTATATCTTACGATATATGATATGTACCTCTTTCATGTAGTGTAACATAAGCATTAAATAACAGAACATGTAAATGCTCAAGTAAAAGTACTTAAAAATTGTAATTAAGTAAATGTACTTAGTTACTTTCCACTACAGGTGATAAGTGAGACAAACAATATCAACATACTGTTTCATTTGGTCAACAATGTATATTATTCAAAAGCATCATGAATGCAGCTCTTAATAAGCATTTTTAATCCTTACAAAATGAAACCAAAAAAAGCTGCAGCCCTGGAGCTGGTATGCAACAGTTTTCAAATCCCTTTTGTCAGCTGCTAATGCAGTTATATAAGACATCTAGCAAAATACTTTACTAACTAGCATAAAATGAATCTGACAAAGACTTGTATAATTTCAAAAGTTGTTTTCATTGTACATTCAGTTCATAAAATTTCTGTAAAAAATGTAATGTCCACACAATTATGTAAGTAATTAGCTCTTACTTATAAATTCTAATTCCAAATACAAAGATAGTTCTGTATGCTTACATTTAGTATTTCAATATTTAATATTAATTATTATATTTAGAGTGCTCAATTAATTACTATTACCTATCTTAACGCAGATATCCAACATAAAACAAAATTCACACATCCCTGTGATCTGATTCTGTGATTTCTGAGCAAATCTTCCAGAACAACAATTAAAAGCCAATAAGCTAACATACTGTAGATCATTTATAATGTCATTCTGAAGTGCACCAGCAACAATAACAGGAGTCATGCATGACAGAACTGTGTTAGCATTATTAATATAAAAGTCAGAACTCTTCAGTCAGTCAGTCATTGCTGGTGCATCTAAAGAAGGACTTTAACTACAGTCCACTAACAAAACTTTTAAGATCCCTGTTCTCTATCATCCGTGTGTTCTTTTCAGTACAGCATTTCATTAAACTGTCAAGAAACATGTACAGATTACAACTTTGTATATGAATGTTGTTTTAGGGCTCAATACAAACTACAAATTTAGTAAACACGTATCCTTAATCATATCTCAGTAGTACAATCATCACCTAAAATGTTCAATAATTTAGTAGTTTATCTCTGTATGGCTACTGGCCACAAAATTACAAAAGAAAGAAAATGATCCAATACTAGAATGTCACTTTATGCACACAACTATGAATAAACACAGATCATTGCAAAAAAAATTAAATTGCATTCAAAATCGTAATTGCCTTTGTCACCTCAGTATCACCTTGTAAAGGTGGACACATGCCAACAGTGCACATATAGCGCTTCCCCTTGAGAGATTTTGGCCTAAATGGTCAGTGCTCCGCAAGTTCTCGTCAATACGAGAGCCTGTCTGATGGAACAAAGACTGTGTTCAGCATTTTGTACTTTTGTGCTACACATCAAGTAGCATCATGCATGCTGAAATGGCAGCAATTTGTGAACGTGCGTCCATGGTGCCCCCGACTGTGGGTCTTAGCACAGATCCAGGACGGACTTGTTGATCACAGGGTTGGTCCAGTCGTTCCTTAGATCATCCAAGTGATTGTCAAAGTCAATCAAATTCTCGTACGACCTGCCCTCCAACAGAGCAGATGTGATCTTCTGTGCTTCGTTCCAGTCCTCAAAAGAGTCACTAGAAGACAAACAATTCAGTTTGTCGTATAAGACTTAAAACATATCTAGACAATGTACACCATTTTTGCCGATCAGTCTAAGTTAATGAGAGAATACGTGAAACTAGAAGTCAGAAGCTGTAATTGAGGTGCACATACAGCATCTTAATCTTGCAGTCAGACCTCATAACACAAACACACTTACCAAGTTACTTCTCTGTTTTTCCACTTGTTTTCATGATGATCATAGATAAGCACAATGGGCTCATTGCAGCTCATTTTTAATCTACTGCTGTCCACCTAAGGGTAAAAAAGAGAATTTATATGCATTACTGTGACAGACCTGTTCTGTAATGGTGTAAATGAGCACACGTGGGGTTTTTTTTGCATGCTTTAGGGTATTCATTACAAGTTATGTATACTTCACAATACCGCTGATTATTCTGACAGTATATATCATGGCATTTTCAGGTGTTTGTTCCTTTTGAAAGCACAAACCGCTTGGAGAAGTCTTCAGAGTTGATGGATGATAGTGGGGAGCCCCAACATCTCAAACTTAAAAGAATTATCCAAATTCATATTTTAGATTTTATGTTTACGTAGTAGTGCAGCTACATGTCAAATCTTGTGTACCAAGGGAGATGTACCACTAGGATGACTTTTAAACACAATCTTAATTTCAACTGTATTGCCATACAAAAATAACAACTACTAGCTGTTTCTAAATGAGCTACAGTTAACCACTGTCTTTAAAGACGAATGTACGTGTTGCATAGTGCAGTGTTGTGGCTCTCCGAGTTGTTTTTAATAGTTTTTGAACAACTGAGGTCTATGGAATTGGTATGTCTCTGTGCATGAAATTTGTTGACAGTAAGACAAATATAGAAAATTGCCAGCCTTATCCTTTAAACTGCAGCAAGTAGGAAGAACAGCTTTGTTAATCTACAAATGTCAGCATACTTTGGTAGATCAGCAACATCAATAATGTGTACAGCATACACACACATAACCTAAGGGTAAATGAACAAAAAATATGTAAATCCATCAGTATAGTCCATCAACACACAACCATTATTTACTATTACCATAACAATTGCTGCTTCACTGAAGTTCTCAGAAATCCTTGCAGCCACTTTTTCTGCAACTTGGTTGGGTCTGCAAGAAAAAAACATTGTGTATATCAGAATGAAGTATAGTATATCATAGGTCTTGAGGAGTTTGTTATATGGTTTATCACTGGTTGTTTTTAATGAAACAGCAGGGTGTTGGTGTCCCTTCAGTTGTCCATACCTTGAATCCTTTGTGCGTTCATTGGCTTGATAATATCCAGCAATGACATAATTGTTTTCTTTACACCAAGTATCGATCTGAGACAGGAGCAGGCGTCATAGAGTCATGAATTAAAAGGACAGAACAATAGCTGAAGTCAGAACAACACAACAGGAGAAAAAAACTACATTCAGTCACCAGTTTGTTAGGTGCACCTGCTGAAATGAATACATTAGAGAAAATAACTGAAGCCCAATTTCCACTGGGTCCGTCAGCGGCACGTTACAGCTGCGCCGCGGTCACCGGAGCTGATAGGTAACACTATAATCAATGAGAGTATTTCCACAGGGAGCGTGTCAGCAACGTCTCAGCAACGTCCCAGCAGCGGCTCTCCGCGCCGCAGCGCTATCAATCCGCAGCATTTCTATTTTTCACGGACACGTTTCTAACTCGCGACAAGCTCAACAGAGCAGATTGCACCAGACAGGAAGTCAGACACAGAATCGGCATAATAAAACTTCCGTCCCCTTTCAAAATAAAACAATGCGCAGATCACAACCTCACATCCACATTACGTCATAACCGGTGGCCCCAGGTCAGCAGTCAATCGATCAAAGGGTCTCGTTTCACGTCCGAGAAGCAAAGAAACCAGTTGTTTCTTGTTGTTGACTTTATACACCCAGTTCGCGGGATCTCGCGGGATCTCGCGGGAATACTGCTGGCTCGCAAGGCACCGCTCCGCTGCTGTAACGCTCCCGGTGTGAGTTGACGCTGGGCAGAGGACGGAGCTAAACTGTGGCGCAGCTGTAAGGTGCCGCTGACGGACCCGGTGGAAATCCCGGGTAAGACTGCACAAAAAGTCAAAAAACCCTCAGGGAATGTTAAACATTGAATTTAGTATATTTTATGTAACAGTTTTATTAGTATTATGTGTTGAATGTTGTCCTGTCCGACCTACACTCTGAGCTCACCAAAGTCCCTAACAATGATTGTTGTAATGACAATAAAGGTACACAAACCTAGCTCAAAGAATGCAGTCTAATGCAATGACCATGCAACTAATATTTTTTTTCATGATGGCTAAAATGTCTTTAAACTGTCTTAGAGAGGCATTGAATAGAGCTGCAACAATTAGTTGAATGAATTAATATTAGATGAAGCGAAAGCTAAAGTAAACTATAGGAACTAAACTAAGTGTTTTGAATCGTGTGAGTCAAATATAATAAATATGTGTAAATATATAGGTCAGGCAAAACAAAATGTGAAGATATAACTTTGGGATTTTGGAAAAACGTGATGGGTTTTTTTTTTGTTTAAATACCCAACAAGAAATCAAGAAACTAACTGACAGATTAATTGATAATGAAAATAATTGTTTATTCCAGCCATGGTGTTGATGTTTGTAATATTTTGTCTACTCTGTCATAAATTAAGGGTGGAAATATGTATTATATCTTTCATTACATTGCAGACAGTTCTGTTATGCTGCAACAAAATCCTCCAGTGACAGCCTACACAAAAAAAACGGCAGTTGTTGCTGCACGCCTTTTGTATTACTGCTCTAGTCTGAGCTAAGTGTACCTCATAAACTGGCAACTGGGTGTATATCTTGATAGATGCCTACTTACCAGTGTTAAAGCAACTTCTAGCATTGGTGCCAAAGCAAGAGTGCCGTGGAAGAGTGGCACACAGTCCACACATAGGACTGGATCATGGTGGCTGTCTTTCTTTTTCTCCTTCGTCTTTTCTGCCACCAGCAACCCGTTCACGGCGCAGTGAGGATACTTGGCAGCGTGTAAAAGCATTTTACAGTAAGCCTGACTCGTCAATTGAATAGGCATGATTATAGGGAACTTGAGCAGAGTCGTCCTGCCAGAGAAGCTGAGAACTTACACGATGTGAAAGGACTGCTGCCTGCTAATGTTACATATCATGACCCGGAGAAAAGTAGATATCTTCCTCAGCAGTCAACTCACTGCTTAGATGTGTGGCTGACTCTCTGCCTTCTAGCGAGCACATGTAACCCTTCAACAGTTAGCAAAAACCACAACTGTCTTTTTGTGCAAAATGAATAGCTCGGTGTCACACAATCGAGCCAGGCTAGCAAATCGTACTTCCACCTTCTCCACTCGTTCTCTACTGCACCGGTGGTACCGTAAATCGGAATGGAAATAACGTAAAAACATGTCGGCTTTGGCCTATGAGTTTGACCCCCTGAGTTGCGTATTTTTTTCCCCACCCGTATTCTGTGAAGACGTACCCCTGAAACCCTTCTGATTGGCTCTGATCCCGATATTTTTATCCTAACCAATCGTCTTATTTTTCATGCCTATATCTAACCCTATCGCTCTGATCTAACCAACGATGTCAACGAGTACTAGCCAATCAGAGGTAGAGTAGGACGGGTCTTCTCGGAATGCGGGTTGTAAATAGAAGGCGTTTGCCCCGCCTCATAACGTCGCTGACGTGTTTCCGCTCCGAGTCACACTTCCTTTTAGACCATCGCAGACGGGAGCAAGGAAGAGGTAATAAGTCGTATTTTTTTAAATCTACTACCTTCATAATCCTATGAATATATATCGCACTTGGCTACTCACTCAGATAGGCGATATTATACGCATGTAAAGTAGAAGTAACCAAAGGTAAATCGGCGTTTCTGGCCGTAATAGTCACTTATATTCCAGTGACTTTGTCAGAGACCCGTCGGATCTAGGAGAGGCTAACAACTACTTACCGGTTAGCTGTCGTTAGCTTGTAGCTGCAGATAGATAGCTACCTAGATGCGTTGCACATACAGTACATGTTTCTGTCATTCGGCATGTGCTCGTGTAAATGCATTCTCAATCCGTGTGAATAAGCTGAAGTGTGTCCAATAAAACGAGTATTTCTGTGATCATATTTACCCGGGCGCCATGACCTTGTGTTTGCAGCTAACGCTAACATCAGCCTTAGCATTGTAGCCGTAACTGTAATGCTATAGACCTCTATTTTGGATGGATAGTCGTAACCTTAGATGAACCCACATGTGAAATTTGTATGAGTAGTTATCATTTGTATAGCAAAGTGACCTTTAAATTCAAATAATGTCGTAAATCGTTGTAAAAGACTGTCAACCAATGGAAGAAAGTATCATTTTATATACTTGTGACAAATGAAGTGTAACACCCCTGACATTAGGTTTCTTATAACTGTTTTATACTCTACATACATGGTTACCCAATAAAAGCATTTATCATGGTGATGTTAGAAAATGTATGTTATTTGATCTAAATAATTCAACAGAAGATGTGTAAATATGCCAGTGTGTTTTAATTGTGTGTAAATGTGCTGAATTAGTTTGTTTATCTCTGTATGTATAATCTTTCCACAGAATGCTGGCCTCCAGAGCCCTCAGCCTTATTGGCAAACGTGCCATTTCCACATCTGTGTGTGTACGTGGAGGACATGGTGAGTATGTCCCATGAAATGACACAGCAAGGTCAACAAATGATTTTGTTTGGCCTATATTTAACTTTATTACTGTTGATCTTTTATATGAGTCACAAAGGTAAGCATCTGATTTCTGGGTGATAAAACTGTAGTGACCTTTAAAATGATTTAATTTATCACAGAATGTAAATCATTGACAGGTGTGTTTTTAGAGTACAACTAAATGAATGTATTTACGGTGAGGCTAGAATTTATGAAAGTAGTTTCCTATTTTTCACCGAAGGCGCATTTCCATCCTGTAATGTAAATCCGGCTGGTGCAAGGGACCTGTTTCTGACTTCACATAGTCTGACACATTTGTGTCGTATCTGGCTGGCACTTAAATTAGAGCAAATAATTGCCACCCCATGTGAGTGTGCATAGCTGATATAAGTGTATCTGCACAATCTTTATTTACAATCTGCAGCAAGCACTCAAATCTGGACTTGCTGTCATTCTAATACTACAGATAGACTGCAGATTACTAGTAACTGTATTTTACAGATAATTAAAAATGCCAGACACTTACTCGGTGATGGCATTTACCTTTTTGCATATGTGGAAGTATTTACTGATACTGAATTTAGTGTGTATGATAAGTACTAACATGGGACATGGAGAGGGGAGAGTATGCAAGTTTTCCTCAAAGCCTAACACCACACTAGCTGACTCATCTGCAACCAAATCTGCACAAAATGTGTGTGTGTTCTTTGTTAACATTCATTATTGATTATTTCACAGAATAATTAGGGTTTTTTTTCACTTTGATTTGGAAATTTGAGATGTGCTTCCTTTTCAAATGTTTTGGAACTTGCTTGCTGGATTTTTGGTTTAACACTGAGAATCCTGTTGTTAAAGCACAACCCCCTTTTTCCCATTCAAAAGATTAAACAAATTAACTGCTGGACTGTTTTTGTTTATTCGCTCCTAACTGCCAGTGAACTATATGAAAGCAGTAATGCAACAATGCTGCATCAATTGTGATGCTTTTGGTTTTGAACTGTCCATTGTGAGACCAATATTAGAATTGCAATGTAGTACTTTTTTTTAAAATCAAGAAACAAAATATTTAATGAGCCATTCTTTGTCATCCCTGGCAGGTGTTGCAAAGGTGGAGGAATATACTCTCCCTGCCTACTTTGACAGACGGGCCAACCCCCTGCCTGAAATCTCCTATGTGCAGACCCTGAGTCCAGAGCAGAAGTCCCTGAAGGAGAAGGAGAAGGGGTCCTGGGCTGCACTCTCCAATGACGAGAAGATTGCATGTAGGACTATGCTGCACTGCATTCTTGTTTCTCTGAGACACTCTAATGTTTATAACTGTCGGTCAAATATTGTAATAATATATGGAGTATATGCACCTCTGTGTTTCCAACGTTCAGTGTACCGCATCAGCTTCAAAGAGAGCTTCGCTGAGATGAACCAGGGGTCGGCAGAGTGGAAGACTGTGTTTGCAGGGATACTGTTCTTGGTCGGCTTCAGTGGCCTGATTGTTCTCTGGCAGAGGAAATATGGTAAGTATGGTTACCAATAAAGTGACAATGATGTGAGATTTGATGTACTGCTGCCTCTGCTTTTCACTTATTATTATTTGCAGTCTAATTAAGCACATTATTTGACACATTATGGTGTATTTGCAGTGTATGGACCTGTCCCACATACCTTTGAGAAGGAGTACAAAGAAAAAGAGCTGCAGAGGATGCTGGACATGAGAATCAACCCAGTGGAGGGTTTCTCAGTCCACTGGGACTACGAAAACAAGCAATGGAAAAAGTAAAGGACCCAGAGGACCATGACACATACTTGAAAATAAAAGCAGACCAACTCAACAATACAATATTACTTATATTTCTGTCTTCATCAGTTGTCCATATTACCTCAGTCTGTGGATTTTGGAAGATATCTTCCTCTTATGGTCATCGTGTATTATAGAACTAAGAATAAAAAATTGTTAAACTGATAAAACTTTCCCTCTTATTTGTGTACATTTTGTGAGTCCCACATCAGTAATGCTTTCATATTGCATTCCTGTTTCATGTCAAATGCAGGAGAGAATGAACAGACTTCAGATCTAATGATGTTATTCAAATCATAGTTGCCTATCCACTGGTTTTCCATCCAATATTTAACTTGATTTTTGAGCTTTAGGACATTAAAAGTATTCTTTTAAAAAGCTCATTGCTGATAGTTGTTTTAAATTTACCCTCCTGGCACTTAAGATATTTAAGCTCCAAGTTTCCACATCACAATTGCATACTTTAAGCAAAGTGAGGAAGTTGACTCTGAAGGTCCAAATGCCAATATGTTTTATCCAGTTAGTTTATGAATTAGTCATGTGACTTTGGTCAAATATTTTAAGAACCCTTTAAAGCCCCCCTCTACCACTGTGTTCCTTCAGTTGCATGCTTGAGGTTCACTGTGCAGACTTTGACAGTAGAGGGCTGTGTTTACATTCATCTGCTGGGAAGGAAAGTTTCTTTGCCCTAAAGGAAAATCTAAGTGTATGCCATGTACCTAATGAACAGGATTTGTGACATCACAACTAGTTTGGAGCCAATTGTGGTCCAGTATGCAGTTTATACAAGTGTGATGTGGAAACCTGAAGCCTCCAATGCACAAACACTGAGAATGAAGTAGGAGAAATCTTGTGTCCAGCACATATACTTGTGAAATGAACAATAATGGCTTATTCACGGATCCTGAAATATTTATATGAGGAATATTAGGATTTGGATTTTAACAAGATAATTTAACTTTTTTTGGTGGAGAAGCTTTATTAGACTGGAGGGGATCTTTAGATAGCTGACCAGACACCAGTTTTACACTGGCCATTTATAAGTAAATTGTAACTCTAAATGTTCAAGGTGAAGGTATTTATAAAGTGCTTATCCTTTGTAAATGTGAAGAATTGCAGTCAACTGTAATTTGTAGACATTTTAAAAGTACAGTTTTGATGCAAGATACAATTTAATTATTCCCGAATATTATTTTCCAAAATAAAAACAACATAGAATCATCCTGGTTACTTTACAGGTTTGCAGGCTATATTTTTAGGACTACCTCATCTTCATCATGAGTCTAACAATCCATTTCACCATGGTACTATGGTTTCCTCATAATAAACAGGCTGAATAAAACTGGATCTGAATGCGCAGCTGAGCTGACTGCGACATGATGTGATGACGTCACTTACCGGATGAGCCTGCAGCTGCAGTTGTTTCACGTCAAAACAATCCGGAAGACGATACAGCATGACGGAACTGTCGGTGCAGCTGAGAGGAGGTTACAAAGCTGAAATAAAAACATTCATGTTTTAGCGCAGCTTAACAATGTTGCGACAAAAAGGACAAACATAGCGACGCAGGTTTTTCTGTATTTTACCCTATGAGTCTCAAGTCCAGGTCAGTGCATATCCAAAGTCGCGCTTGTTTGTTTTTTGGATATAAAGTAACAGATCGTAGCAGCTCCAGATTATAAAGTGCTATAGCTCGTCGCAGACTGGTTCAGAGTCATCATGGGCAATGGAATGAATAAGGTAGGCTTTGAATTTAACGGTCAAGTGTGAAGTTGTTGTCATTGGCTTTTTCTTTCTTTCTTTTTTTGGTAAAAATGTAGAAACTGTAGCGGGGGGCCTCACCTACTCAATGTTAATCAATCATGTCACATGTTTTGCTCTGTCCCACACTGATATAACCCAGACTTTGGACTGCCTATTTATCTCTTTATGTAACCAGGTATTTTTTTAAAAAGGAAGACCTGAACAGAATGCAGCATAAAAAGTTGCACACAGTACAATACAACAAGAGGCACACAAAAGTGAAATAAAAGCAAGGAAACGATGTTATGAAGACCATCACAAAAACACATAGCAATACTAAGAAAGCTGAAATGAGATATTGACAGTTAGTTTACCGTATAATTTACAATAACCTTGAATTTAGATTCTGTGTATGCAGGGCAGACAGCAGATGTGTGTCTTGTGAGTTGAGATAATGATTTGAAGATGAACTATGTGAAATTGAGTGCATGTAACATTAGAAGTGTGCCTAAAATTACTTTGTAAAAAATAAAATGGACAGGACAAGAACCATAGGGACAAAAGCAAGATATGTTTTCTTAAGATGTGTGATGAATTCTTTGCAATCGCACCCTGTTTGGTCAGATTCAGGTGATTGGACATGGCACAAGGGCAGCAGGTTGGCATGATGTGTTGGGAGACTGAATTGAGCTGAACTGAAAGGCTTTCATTCTACTTTGACATTCTGCCTCAACCCTGCTGAATTGTCCACAAGCAAGGCACCACGACCACTGCTCTGTTGCTACATTTGTGTCTGCCCAATCCAGTTTTAGGAATGATGTTCCCTTTTACTTTTCAAATTATGGTGAGAATTGTGTCTTCTTTATATGCATAACTATAAAGATGCTTCATGTATAAATTAATCAATATAAAACAAAATCATTTTATAACATACATTTCTCTTTGAAACCTGAGTCACTAACATAAGAGAATAAATAATTGTTCATCTCAAATAGAGTTTACATAGACAGATAAATTGGACATCTGGATTTCCATTCTTATTTGACAGTAAAATACACACCAATGTGCAGGCTGTGCTAGTCCTACATTTTATTTTTGTAATTCCATCTATACATTATCATCAGACAACTGCTCTTGCATGCTATTAGTACCAAAGTTGTGCAGCAGCACTCAGTGGCTACTTGCCTCTCATCACTTTGTCCTGATAATCATGCATCAATGCTTCAGGCCTTGTGTGGCTGTAGAGAATGTTTCCTTTGCTGTGCTCTGTTCTTAACCCTTAAGCCTTAAATCCAATCTGGCTCAACCCAGGACATTTGTTCCTTTCAAGTGAAGATTTTGAAGCTGGGCTGTAATGAATATCTAGCCTGAATGCAACATGTCTGTGACTTCTGCTTCACAGGTTGTTGATGGGCTCTACCTCGGGAATATAAGAGGTAAGAAAAACACAATGTAACTTTAATTGATTGTTTTAAATTTTATACGTATTAAGTCGCAAGGTCAGGCTAGGCTTTTAGTACCAAGAGCCAGCATTACAGGCCAACATGTATGTAGGGTGGGTTGGGGCGTTGATTCATATTACAAGACTTTCCCACTAGTGTGCTTAAAGCCATGTCTTTATTTTATTGGCTTTGTAATGCAGCACACAGTATACATTCCTAAATTGGATAAAAAGTTACTGTAGCATGCTTATATAATGTGAAAACCCTGCAATGTTGTGTTTAGGCACAAAACTGTGGATGTTTGTTTTCCTACTATTAGAATATTTTTTATATTAATGAATAAATGTGTTATTGTTGAGGATTTGCACACCTAAAAGTGAGTCATCGCATACTACTGATATTCACTATGAATGTTTTTCATTTTAAATTAAGCAATGTGACTCATAAAAAATAAAACATAGGGCACATAATAAACATCTTTGTGAAGCTAAGACTAGCTCTTCTGTTAAACAGATTTCTGAGTAAAAAGATGCAAATCCTTTGTTGACAAAAGACAATTAAGAAGCCAGAAAGTCCTTTTTTAGTTACCAGTATAACTATTCATCAAATGTTGCTTCACATTAAATGTGAATCAACAGTCTTTAGGATATCACTGTCTGGCCTGATATGACCCCAGCAGCAGTTAATGTGGCATTTGGAGATTTCTAACTTTAGCTGCTGTGATGACGCCTCGGCTCCTCACGATGGCACAAGTACAATGGCTAAAATTAGTTCAGGACAGTTTACAGCCCACAGATCTGCCTATGCAGCAGCTAACAACATAGCTGGTCAGTGTTGCTGATGTGTTGCTGAAATGAATTTTGCTGACAAAAAATGTACTCATATCCTTCTCTGTCCTTGTCCTAGATGCAGAAAACAGAGAAAGCCTGTCTCAGAATGGCATCACCCACATCCTGTCTGTGTATAACAATGCCAAGCCTGTGTTTGAGGTTAGTGGAAATTAGCGGTTAAATTATGTTTTTGAACATCTTCAAAATTGTATGAATTTCTTGTCAGAAGAATTATGCCTGGACATTTTGTTATGATTTGACAAGTCTCTTTTATAATGTAATGTGTCATGTCAGCCAGCTGGGGGTGGTGATGATTTATAGTTGAAGCAGGAGAGTTTGTGTTATGGATGTACAGTTCTTGTGTGTGTGTGTGTGTGTGTGTGTGTGTGTGTGTGTGTGTGTGTGTGTGTGTGTGTGTGTGTGTGTGTGTGTGTGTGTGTGTGTGTGTGTGTGTGTGTGTGTGTGTGTGTGTGTGTGTGTGTGTGTGTGTGTGTGTGTGTGTGAAAAAACTACACTGAGTGGCCAGAAAGATAGAAACAAATGTCCCATGTGCATTGTCTTTCTATATGCCAAACATACATTTAAAAAAATATTCTGGGTTCTTACGCAGTTTTTTTTTTTTTTTTTTTACAGGACATGACTTACCTTTGTATTCATGCAGCTGATGCATCCAGTCAGAATCTGTGAGTACACAAATGCATGCATGCACGCACACACACACACACACACACACACACACACACACACACACACACACACACACACATACCATCGTGCTTATACCCCAGATTAAAACATTTCCTTGTTGATGTGAATTGTCTTGATGAGTCAAACAGAATGTTTACGACACCGTACACTCCAGTTTGTGGTACCAGGGTGTGACAGCCCAACGCAAACTTCTAAAATGATTAGAATTATTATTTTTTCTTAATTGGTTGTGTGAAGTTTTGCTATTTTTCAAACATGTTGTTTCCTGCTGTTATATAATTGGTTGTTCGTGGCGCGCTTTAGCAGCAGCAGTACGTTTTTCTTCTTCTTCGGTGGTTATGTGTATTGTGACTTGGGTTTTGACCGGTGAAGTTGAGCTGGTGAGTTGTTGTATAATGTGATTGAAACTAGTTTTAAATATCTTAAATATGTCCGTGCCAATAACCTAGTTATGTTTGTGTGTTATATTTTCAGTTGATTACCTGCTGACGGCACGATCACTGTATGAAAGCATGTGTGGAGTTGCTAATAAACACGTGAAAAAGACAGATTGAGTGTCGGAGCTGAGTGTGACACTGTTTTCGCCGGTCAAACCACCCCGTGCGGTGGGATTTATTTATTTAACTCAGTTAGGTTAATAAAAACCGTACATTGGTAATTATCTTGGCAGTTTTTAGATATTTACAACCAACAACAATTTGTTTTAATTCATACTGTTACTATATCAGCAGTACAGGGCAGAGTGCCATGTAGCTCTATATTTATTTATGTAGTCAATCATGTCAATCTCATGACTTGTAGGTATTTTAAGTAAAGCTTAATGTAACATTAAGTTTAACATCTGTGTTTGCATGAGAGAGAGTGTTCAGTGTGTCATTACTCATCAGGAGGCAGACTCCGTGTTGAAAGAGGCATGAGCTGTCCCTCCGCCCTGGCAGCAGTCACCAACATAGCACATTAGTCATAGTTTATGCGTTGATTTGTATGTGTCTTCTTTTGCCTCTTTTGACACTAGATTTTGTAAATTTGGATCAAACACTTATCACAGGCTCAAGGCAGGAACCACAATCAACAATTGTGGGTTGAACATCAATGCAAAAGAGCTGTCTCATGCCTTGCGACCCTTTCCCACTTTCCAGATCAGATTAACGGGGCTGGTAGGGGATCATGTCATTGTTGCTGTAATAGTGCCCTCCTCTGTTTGGTCAGGGTTCCTGCACAGGCAAGAGGTGGTATGTCAGAGCAGGTTGGATACATGTCCAGTGCAATACACCCTTCCTGTGAAGCTCCTAGCTGACAAGTGATCCTATGTGATCCTCAGGTCAACAGTGAAGTGACAAGGACTGAACAGTAAGGGAATTGCTTATACCGAGGTGTGTGCGTGTGGATGCAGGTAGAGTAATAAACTTGTTGACCACAGAGTGGCCAGAGATGTCGTACATTGCCTTGGACCCTGTGTTTATTAATTAGAATGAATGGTATTTCTGAAAACTCAACTCAAAAGCCAGCTCAAGAGAATCCAAACAAAGCTGCTGTTGTAAATATATGCACGTGTGTGTATACTGAAGAAAGGATGTGTTTTGGTTAGCACTGCTGTTTCTCAGTGATTTGGGTGTGACTTCTAACTCCACAGTTACTGATGTTTTCTTGGGGCTCATGAGGAACTCTAGTCGCTTTAGTCTTTGAAAAAGAAAATAGTGCAGTGTTAAATGTAAATTAATGAGAATCGAGGTTGAGAGTTTGGTTGGGTGTTGCTGATTTGGTTGGGTTGGAGGTGTCTGACCTCCAATGTCGCAATCAGGCGTCCTTCCCTCAGGCAGCAGAGGAAGGAAACCTTAGTGTGACATCTGGCTGTTTGCTTCGACCACCCAGAGCTTTAATAAACCCCCTCTGTCACAATCACTGGTCTGACTGATGGGAGTGGTGAGGCCAACTGCCGCCCCACCATGCTCGCCACCAGGCAGGGGCCCCTATGGCCAGGTCTGATGGCCCCTCCCATGTATAAGGTCCACAGCAAAGACCATCTTTCTTATGTAGGTTCTATATTTTTTTATTGTAAATGTGATGATTTGAGGTTGTCTGAAAACCATTCATCTTTCTTAAAGCTCTCATGTCTAGACTTTGGTATGCGTGCCAGGTTCATTTGTATTGCTCTAAAGACAGTAAGTGTCTCAAAATGCTCCAAAATAAAGACTGTAACAAAAGTGACAGTTAATCGTGGTCCTTTATGAGAACAAGAAACAAAGGAGAACTCAAAAACCTCAGTAGGTAGAACTAAAGAAATACATTTAGGCCATGAGATTAGAAGAATCCACTTGTATTAATTTGAGGAGTGCAGTGGCTCCTGAGTGTGGCCAAGCGAAGATTAAATGTCAGTAACAAAATAGAACATGCTGTTGTTATCAATATATTTGGGCAAAACATCCAGATCAGTGCTGACTTGGTCACCATTGATGTCATCAAAGTTATCGTAGAAATGACACTCAGTGATGTGATGTCAGCAGCATCCGAACATACACACAATATGTAAGTGAACTCTCCTTATGTTATATCTATATAGCTCCCTACATGCTCATACTGTATGATTGGGGAGGGCCAGGTTTTCCCCGTCAGTGAACTTTCTCATGACAAGGCAGCTTTGACTTTAATGCAGAGTGCATTGACCATGAAGGTGTCAAGTCATTTGCATGAAACTTTTCCAAAATAAAACGCGCATTTGTTTCAGACAAGGAGTCTGCAGAAAAGGTTATACAGATTTTTTTTTTCATTTGAATAATTATTTCTTATGCATATGGAAATAAATCTTACCATTTAACAGATTGGCTGAAGCACTTTTTGCATTTAGAATATACAACACCTCGACAGCAACTTTTTGTTTCAGTATTATTGTCTGGATTCAGCTGTTTAAAACCTCAAATCTTTGTCACAAGGTAATTTTCTGCATATTAAACAAGATGGCCGGAAATCTCTGTGCTAGGAAGACAGAACAAAGTGCTGAAGAGACATCTTTTGAAGAGGGGTTTGGATCTCAGGAAGAAGCAAAAAAGAAAAGTGGTAGTCTATTTTAGCCCCAGTCTGTTATTCTGTCTGCTATTGAGTAACCAGCATCTGCTCCCCAGGAGACTGTGCTATCAGCCATGCACTTCTTGATTATGCAAAACACCATCAGTGTTTCCTGACAGTGTACTAGTAGGAGATTTTTATGTTCATTTTTAGTACATTGTGAAAACGTCTGGATTCATACACTATGCGCTAATCTCTCTTTTAGAAAAAGCCTCAAATCCTGTGCATTTCTGTGATCGATTTAATATATCTATTTAATTTTTAGTTTACAAGCAGTTTATAATTACATTTGTATCGTGTGGTTAGTATTTCATGACTCTCAGTTGGCTTGTGTCTCTGAGAAGAGTTTGACACATTTTTTTCACATAACCTCTGGGTCTAAACATAAAAACATGAATAATCCAACATAAGGAAGGAAGCTGTTTTCTGTATTTTTGTTCTCTTAATGGTTTTAGACAGAATAAATGAATGCTGGTAATTGATGTTATTTTGCAGATTGACAGAAACAAGTTAGACAGTTACTTCCCTTGTCTATTCCTACTGTCTGTTCTCTGGTCTACCACAGAGTCTGTTTGGGCAGACCCAACCTTTTTCTCACATGACAAGTTGGAGTAGTTAAAAGAAAAATCACTAGCACTTCACACTAGCACTTCACACTAGCACTTTACACATACAAAATAACAAACATCAATCAAAACCATGTCTTTTCATTTTGAGCCTTCTCACTGTATTTGAGAGTTACTTGCAGTTTCTACAGTAAAAATCTGAATAGTATTACATTGCCATAGTTTCAGCACCTAACATAAAGTTAGGGCCTCATCTCAGAAGTTTCAGTTCGAGTTGTCCTTTTTCATATCCTATAACATGTTAACCTGACATCTATTTTTAGCTCTACACTCTACAGTACCTTGGTAAAAGCCAGGTAGTTTTCTGATTTGATGAGAAATAGCACAAAGTTATTCTTGATTTAAAGAATTCTAATTTTACCTCCAAATCACAGGAAATGTGGACCGTATGTCAGTTATGTTAAACTTGAAATGTAGTAACCAATGTAATAAGTTTCTGTCTTGATATTTTTCCCCAGGTTGCAGCATTTTAAAGAGTGCATCACTTTCATCCATGAAAGTCGTCTGAATGGTGGATCTTGTCTGGTTCACTGGTAGGTTTTATATCAATGAAACCTTTTATCCCAGCATGACTCAGTTCAGTACCTGTTCTGTTATTTACCTATTTCCAGTTAGAAGTTATGCAGGTATTAATCATCCAGTTGTTTAATGACAATGACCAAGCTGTGCACTTTGTGTTTCTGTAGCCTTGCAGGTGTGTCGCGCAGCACCACTATGGTGGTGGCCTACCTGATGACTGTCACCCACTACAGCTGGGAAGAGTGTCTGTCTGCGGTCAAAGCTGTTCGCTCTTTTGTTGGCCCAAACTATGGCTTTCAGCAGCAGCTGCAGGAGTACCAGACCACACAAGTCTCAGAGGTACAAATAAACATTAACACAGATTGATGAATGCAAAGACCCAATACCTTCCGAAAGTGTCCAGTCTACTTTTACTTATTGCTGTGCTTCAATCTAAATTCAGAAGGCATTTTAAGTTGTAGAGTAATGTTTTCATATTTTAAAACACCATATTTTATCCCATTTCACAGCCATTTTTAAAGATTAGATTAGATTAGATTAGATTAGAAAGTCTTTATTGTCTCGAGGGGCAATTTGATTTGCCACAGCAGTCGACAACCAAATTCACACCATAAAAACAAACAAAAAACCCCCCCAAAAAACAGTACAATACATAAATATAAATAATAAGTGTCATCGGGTAACTTATAATGACCATGGATGCGCAGTACAGGAACACCAGCCTAAAGGTTATTTGAAAACCCTACAGCAGAGGGAACAAATGATCTCAGGTGTCTATTTGATTTGGCCCTCTTAGAAAAGGTATACCTCTTTCCTGCTTGATAAACACTGTCAAGCTGCTGCAAGCTAGTGCCAATGATATTTTGGCAAAGTTTAACAATACTTCCCAGCCAATTTTTATTAGTGATGCTGAGGTTCCCGTACCAGCAAATCACTGCAAAAGTTAAAATTGACTCAATAAAAGATGAATAAAACATTTTTAAAAGCAATCTGTCGACATTAAAATCCCTCAGCTTCCTTAAAAAGAACAGTCTCTGATTGGCTTTTTTGCAGATATAGTCAGTGTTGGCCTCAAAAGTCAGTAGTTTTCTGTAATTGTTTCTGTGTACTTAATGTTGTTATTGTTGCATGTAAGTCATGCACAGCAACTCACAAGGTATGAGGTGTGCAATCACCTCACTGCACATGCACCACCGGTGG
Organism: Scomber scombrus; assembly: GCF_963691925.1. Classification (NCBI taxonomy): domain Eukaryota; kingdom Metazoa; phylum Chordata; class Actinopteri; order Scombriformes; family Scombridae; genus Scomber; species Scomber scombrus. Next base: position 18,057,420 of record NC_084970.1, read on the forward strand.
TTAACCTGTCAACAAATAATCGTAACTCTCCTTTGGAACATAACATACCTGACAAATGCAGTGGAGTATCTTGTGCGTACTTGTTACTGTGTCATTTTTTTGTATATGTTTGTGTATTTTTTATTTCCTTAGAGGCAAACAAACCATGGTTTGTTTTACAGTAAACCATCACATTTATGGCCATACCTCAGATTCTCAGCTACAGCAAGAAACTAACTACCAGCACGGTGCATCAGATAAATGAATATGGCCATCTTGCTGTTTGAAATGGCTCAAAAATCCCCCAAATATTAATCAGTCTAACATCAAAGTAGGAGAACTTGGTTTGAATACAAAAGAGTATCTATGAACCAGTTATTTAAAGGAATACAGTAATTCAACATTTTTGGGAAATTGGCTAACATGCTTCTTTTCCACGAGTAAGATGAGACCAATGCAGCTTTTATGTTGAGTGCAGATATTGGCACATGCTGTATATTGTTTGTTTAATCTGTAAACTAACATAAAAAACAACAATTTTGTCATTCTAGAGGATGTTATGTGAGGTAACTATATCTGGCCAAACTATTGGCCATATTTATTTCTTCTTCGAAAAATGAATGGGGGCTTTAACAAAATAAAAAATAAAAGGCCAGGTCCATCTTTACGATGCCTTGAACTATTTTTGCATGTCATTCCACCATAAGAACCAAGACACAAAGAACAATATTGAAATTGCCAAAAACAAATAGTCTCTTTACATCACTGTAACATGTACACCTATATTGTTTTATTCTCTTAGTATTTATGTGTTTAGAAAAGTAATTTTAAATGTATACTATGCAGGATTTTCCTATAAATTAAGACAAAAAATATAGTCCCTCTCAGTCGTCACTTATGACAGTAGAAGTGTGTGACGGTGTATTTATATACCTGCCCTCTGTCTGTATTTTCTTATTTTCTTCTTATTTTGCTGTGTTCGGGATGCTTCTAGGTATCAGCCTTTGGACAGTGGGTGTGTAGCCCCTAGCTAACAGTGTGCAGGGTGTGAGGTAGGGACTTGTAGCATATCATGGATATCAGGGGCGGCTGCTGGTGTTTTAAACAGGGGAAGCTCACTTTACGTCTTCATCATAAAACTTGTCATATCGAAGCGAGGCAGTTACAAATAAAATAAGTGTTTAATTGAGGCTGCTGTATGCTTCATCTATGCCATAGAACCACAGCAACACACATCTGAAAAATATTTTCAAAACTAGCCACTACATCAGAAAACTCTCCAATAACACCAGAAAAAGTTGCTAGATTTGTCGATAGTGGCTTTTGACAAAAAAAAACTCGCTAAAAAGAGTTGGAAAGTCGCCAGATTTAGTGAGTGACAGAGAATTCAAGCCACATTGGCAAAACTACACTCAGAAGAGTCAGCCTTCCCAAAATTGTCTATCAAGGGCTTTGAGCCCTCCAAACATATCCTCCAATCATCATACAGCAGCAGAGCGTCCATCCCGTCCACTGCTCCATTGACCGCCAGAGACTCTCAGCGTCCAGGGGCGGGACGAGTTTGTCGCATTATCCAATGAGCGTCTTATCCTGGCTTGTCCCGCCCTGGCCCAAAACAGCTGTTAGGAGAAGCCTCATTGAACACCATTGAAGCTCTGAGTCTGTGGCGGACTGCCAGTAACAGCGTCGGCAATAAACAGCTGGTTACAGGATGACATAGATGTAAAATTGAACGCATTCAAGTGCAGATTTGATGTGATGTAAATTAGAATTTTAGTGTGAATTTAATATGACAGTTGTGACAATTTATTTGATGAAATTTTAGGGGAAGGTAAGCTTCCCTTGTTGTCTCAGAGCAATCGCCCCTGATGGATATATAAAGAGCTCATTCTGGTTGAGCTGGGATGGAGGTGGGGGGGCAACTTTTTTAATGCTTTGAATGTGTTTACAAACGCCAACCGACAAATCCTGCATAGTATACCTTTTTAAAAAAAAAAAAAATCCTAATTTGCTTTATCCTGTATTTCAGGGTGTTAGTTATACCTAATGTGAATTTTACATGTCTAGGTGTGCAAGATACATACAATTCATGATGTTTCCTTCTTAGAGGATAAATACTTGCTCATCTCCTTTTACTTTGAAGAATATTACCATTGAAAGGACATATTAGTCCAGTCTGATCTGGTTATTAGCATTCTTTTCATACAGTCAAATTGTTCATAGCTGACAGATGCATGCATACTTGTAATAAAATTATTGGTTGAAGCATTTGAAGACATCCAAACACTAAAACGCTGTTGCCAAGTATTAGCCATATTTTCATATTGTAGGGAATGAGGACATTTTTTTTTTTGCATTTTCTTTCGAGACACATATTGCAGGTGACTGTTCACAGCCTTTCACACGTTATAGCATTTTAGTTACTTGGAGGCATGTAGTGCGTGATTCCACTATGGCACTGACCGAGCCATTGAGTAGAGAAGGGGAACTGCAAGGGGTTTGCTAGGATTGCATTAGCTTGGTACGGCTCATCACGTGTTCAGCATTACTGTCAGCATCTTGCAACATCACATGATGCACATTATTTGTAGGTCTTGCACTGATTTCGAGGATTTTAAAGAAAATGTTTCTGTATTTGTGTTTTTCCCACATCTGCCTCAGATAGAAAGTGAAGAAAAACAAGAAAAGAAAACAAGAAAACAGAAAGTGTTTTTGCTACAACTCCTGTGTTATCAACATACTGTACTGATACTGTTACTGATCAAATCATTCAGAATAACATGATTTGCAATTACCACAAACGGTTTCAACACAGTTTACTGCCACACAGGGGCAAGAACAAGTTTCATACATAGTTAAAAGATTGATAAAGGGAGTCAATTAATTATAAATGCTACTTGACTCACCAGGACAACACTGTGCAGAAATTTCTAGGTCACAGAAGACCAATCATAATGCTCATTTACACTGTAAATGGATCACTGAGATGTTGGGAAAATGTGGGACTCATTTCAAACACTTTTTTAAATAGTTGATGCATTTTACTTATTCTTCAAACCAAAGAATACATAGAAAGTATGTTTACTAAATAAATACCAAAGTTAAGACTGAATATTTTGATATTGGATTGAATATATTGTATTTTACTTAGTAGGATTTTAGGTTTTGCAACCTGTTTTTAATCAATTAAATTTAGTTAAGTAGAGTTTAGTCAGTTTTCCTTGTGTTGGAGCAATTCGGCTGTTAACTAATTGAAGTTATTTTTTTCTGCCTTCTCTGTCTCAGCTTAAAATTGTTTTTGAGGTTTTGACTTGAATTAAGTGACTGACATCCTCTTTATCTTTACATCAAATTTGATATTTTCATGCTCACTATATCCTGATGTGGAACACTTGAACTAACTAACTTCTAACTAGATTAATTTTCTCTTTCATGACTCCATGAGACTTGGCAAAATCTTGCATAACACCTGATATCTGTTAGTTTATTAATGTGTTATCTTTATACTGTGGTGCTTTTGATTGTTAATTCATCTTTACAGTTGTGCTGATACCTTATGACCCAGTGCTACACTGTTTGGGATCTTTAGTAGGAGTGGGAATTCTAGGGAGATGAATCCATTCCTTTAAGAGTGACTTTCACTTAATGGTATTGGTATTTCATAAATAATAAGGTATTGCACATTAGACTTCCTTCCTCATCATTTTAGAAATTGCAGCTCACTTTCTTGACCAGTTGTCATCATTGAACTAACACTGAATATGTTTCGCTGTGCAAATGCAATGGATAAACGCATCAATAGAAATTACACTATGGAAGAAATAAAAGTGGTTGCATATGATGTCAAAATAACTCTATGTAGTGTCCATGTCAACACTAAAGAAAACCAAACAAACAAACAAAAACATATATACATTCACACACCTATATCTATATATGTTTATGCATATACATATATAACATATATATCTATCTCTGTAAAATATATGTGTGTGTGTGTATATATATATATATATATATATATATATATTTACACACACACACACACACACACACACACACACACACACACACACACACACACAAAAGAACAAAACATAGAGAACAATGAGTAAGTCACCAGAGACTAAAGATTTTTAGGAGGTATCTGTCATTTTTTGGTAGCTCTTAGTCCATGTTTCCTAGGTAAAAGGATAGGCAACTCTACCCTTGCCAAATGTAACATTTTTGAAACAACAAAATTCAGTTAAATCTGCCATTACAATTACTCACTACTTCAGATTTTTGTTAACTTGTTGTGTACTTTGTTGTAATCATCTGAGTCTCCTGCCATGAGTGACAACATATCCAAGCAACTGAATGTAGGCTTTGCTGATGTACAGTACCAGTCAGTTTGGACACACTTTCCCATTCACATCAATGAGAAAGTGTGTCCAAACTTTTGACTGGTACTGTATATAACAAAATTCCTCTATCTTCACTAAAAAACCTGAATTATGGGGAAATCCTGAGCTTCAGGTTACAGTATGAGCGGGAATGACTGCAGGGAGTCAAGTTCTGAGGCAGCAAGTCTTTGAATAAAAGCTCTTTGTCCTGCTTTCTCCAGTCTGGCAACTGCCAAGACAATTTTTTTTCTATTTAATCTTCTCTTATTTAGAAGAAACAGACACGATTCTTGACTCACAGTTTATGTAGTGAAAAGTATTCAACAATTAGATATAGTTCCTTACAAACTTTGAAATCCCAGTTGTATTTTTCACAGTTATATTTCGGGATGCTAAGATAAGGAGGTTTGTTTGCAAAAAGAAAGTTTTCAACAAAAAAACCCAAATTGAACTGAGAATTAAGCTGTGCCAAAAGCTAAGCTCAGAGCTAACATATTTCAGTTATTTGAAGGCTGGTTGAAAGACAGAATATGCTGTGGGTAATGTCAAATAGACCCTAAACATCAAGCAATGCAATATTTATGGCTTTGACGCAGTAGGATATAGGTCATTGGAATTTCTTCATCATTAGTGCTAAATTAAATTAAATTTTACCCCATATTTTTTGTTGAGTAAGATAATTAACATTTTCTATTATCAATAGCAAACAAGTATTCCATGCATTTTATTATACCTCTCAGTTTTTACAATTAACCCTTACACAATACTTAATACTAATGACATAAAAAGACAATTTTCATCGAGTTGAGTTTGAATAAACCCCCTTTTGTTTGATAAATCTTAATTTGTGGAATAAATTCTAAGTTGGACACTCACCAGTCTACATGCGTGACCACGTCATTTTATCATGTGTTTATCCATGTTATAAATAGTTGATATTCAAATAAAAACATTTCAATTTGCTTGTTGAACAATTTGTGAGTGTGAAGTGATCCCAAGTCCTTGCAAAGCCATTATGCAGTAAATGCATTTAGTCAGTATGGTATAGTATAATGTAAGTCTTATTTTCTTGTCCCCAGTACAGAGCATGGTTACGGACCAGTTTCCGTCCCAGTCCATTTAATGACCAGGATCAGGTGGGTGCCCTACTGAGCCAGTACACAGAACAACAGGAAAGCCAGAGGAGAGGAGCAGACCAACGCTGGATAAATCGGGGTGTAGGTGTCTGCTCTTTACCGTCTGACCCTGATGAGCCTGAAGGCAGCAGCTGAACTGTGGGCTTCTGGTCATGCCAACTTTCTTGTCCAGTGCTGTCTGAAAATGGCAGTAGCTGTTACTCTGTACTCAATTCCAAATCAACTCCGAGTTGTATCTAACATTAAGGCCTTTGTACAACTTTGTATGATGTATAAAATGTCCCCTTAAAATCATATTTTTTTATACTTTATTTTCATCTGTCTAGGCACTTTTAAGCAATGGAGGTTGATTTAGAATTGGGTGACACACTTCACTACCAGTACCTCCCATGTACAGCCACAACAGGGGTATCAGTGCTCACAGACACCTTACTCTAAACACCTCAGCACCTTAGCCATGATTAAATAACCTGTACTTCCACATGGACTCTTTAATCCTGTAATGTTCAGCACGGTAGCCTTAAAGAGAGGTGACTGATTAACGCTGTCTTAAAGGAACATTTTGCCTCTAATTATGTGCAGGTCCAGTCTGTGCTGGCAATATATGAAAAATCTATGTAAAATAAATCTACAACAAATTTGGTGCCCACTATTCTGACACAGGAAATGTCAGTCCAATTGTGAAAGAAATTGTCCCTATAAGTACAGGTATGCAAAAACCCTGTCAAATGTTTAAACACAAATGAGCAATTATTAACTATTAACATACAATGATCATGGAATTGTTCGCACTAGCCACCTACAGAAGTTATAACAACAAAAATGTATTACTGTTGCACATCACTGCCCATGTAGTAAACAGCATGTGTTTACAGAAACCAGTAGGAAACTGCCTTTTCATCCCAGTTGGTACCTTTTTGTTTATTTGAAGAAAATTTCAAGCAGTCTGTTGTCACATATCTCAGCACACTAAACTCTGTATCATCTGCAGAATCCAGAACCGACAATTAACAGCAGAACATATTCCCTTCAGTAGAACAAATACTGTGAGTTGGATCTACCTCTTAGTTCCACACAGCTTTGTCTTTATTGCCTCGGCCAGAGCTTCTGCTGAGTTATCTCTTATCAGGCAGGACAGCTCAAGAACAAAGATAGTCTACCTACAACAGCCAAACCCTTGTTGAGTTTGCCCGCCATGAGCTGTTGTCAGATAAGTGAGAGGTGGCCTTATTTTTTGTTTTGTTTTGTTAACAAACATTTGTATAGAGATGTAGAGAACATTGGTTCATACAGGACTAACATAAGTATCAAAATTGGCTAAATGTTCCTTTCAGTAATACACTGCAGGTTAATTTGAGAGGCTATGTAAAATATGGTTAAACTATAACTACACATGAAGGATCTCTGCAGTCCGAAAGTCTTCCTGATTTTAATGAAGCTCAGATTTTTATTTAATTTTTTTGTGGAAAAGCTGATTTTTTTTAGGGAATTTGTGTTACAAATCTATGGGTACAGTTAAGTGTTTTAATTGCATATGTATGGTGTTTTTTGTTTGTGTTTTATAATAAAATGCAGTGATTGACAAAACATATGGAAATGCTAATAAATCTGTACTATCAATGACACGTGTGCAGGTTGTGTATGTAAGTAAGAGACATGGGGACAGAACATGACTGGATACATGATTAGTATATTAAATACAGCTCACCTGTAAATACCATGCTTGTCTCATGAGGCAGCTTTGTAAATCCACTGTGTGAACACATGAAAAGCTTTCTCAAATTTCAATCTACATATATCCCAAATTTGAAAGGTTCCTGGGTTTCACTCAGCAAGTCAACTGGATCACTGGATGAGCAGCTTCCATGAAACAGTGCAGTAAATCTTTTACAGTCAAATAAAAGTTTGAAAAGGTACACCGGCACTGACTTAAGTGTATGTTTGAACTTTACTCAGTGTTGTCTGTGAGAGGCAAATGAGGACAGACTTGCAGTGTATTCTGTAAATGTGTTTTTAGTGAACATCTATCTATTTGGACAATGACACATATTAGTAGCATGATCACAATAATCTGTATACTTTCTAATGTCAGTGATTATGAGTTTTTGCAAATAATTAAAAACATGTCAGTTACACTCCTAGTCTTCAATCAGCTCAGTTTTCTTAGTTTGACGTTTTTTTCTACTAACTACCACATCCATATCCGAAAATCATTCCAGGAAATACACCATCCCTCGGTTCTTTGGATCTCTTCCTGTGGGAAGGTTGCAGTGAGGCCACTCTTAGTGTATTTCCAGTTATTGGCTTCAAAGTAGCAAATTCCTTTATTCTGAAGGTTAGTTTATTTACACAATATTCCTTGTATTCCTTTGACTTTTTATGGCAGGAAAAAGAGCTATTTAAGAGAATTCCTCGTGTGTGTGGTCATTTCAGACGTTTACATGATCAGACATGCTGCTCATTCCTGTAAGGACATCCAGAGAGGTGGCGCTTACTTGAGATATACATTCAGGTTTATTGTCAATGTGGCAAAACAAAAACTTGGATAGTATACAGAGCGACAATATCACACCCAAAAGAATATTACAGGACTGTTATGACACTGTGGTTCTATATAGGATTAATAAATGGAGTAAATAAAAAAGCTCTATCAAAACAATATAGCTTTCTTTTATAACATGACCCATGAGCCTTTATTAGATACTGACCATGACGATGATGGATTTGTCATTCATTATATTTTTACATTTCACATCATCATCATACACGGTGATATATACCCACGTGACTTAAATGGATCAGACATACTTCACCATCAGACGGGCTTCTGTACCTGCTCAACAATAACTGTTTTATTTGTGGTTTCTCATCAGTGCTGAGTGGACGTGGGAGGGACGCTTTACCTTGGTCAAGAGCACAGAAATCCCCCACTGCATAAGGTAACTTGTGACTCTCCGGATTTATTGAGTGCTTCACGTCTGCGTAGTTTAGCGTGGGCTGCGATATAACAACCATCGCTTGTGTCAGGCCATTTCTTGTAAATGCCCACAGTTAAGAGAACAACACTTCCGTAAGGGGCCGGTCTGCTGTAATTTTAGACGCACTGATTGGTCAGAGTGAGGCAGCGTTGTCAAATCATCTGCTATTTCATTGATTACACGGGACACGATAAACTTTACAGGAGTGTGTTGGTGTGAACTCACATTAAATCTGACAGTGAGCCATCTATCAACTCAGGATAACAAACGAGTTCAACTGCCTGCCAACCTGTAAGTGCTTTTACTTTTGATTTGCTTTTGAAATGACATTGAATACAATTTATTCATTTTGCCTTGATGAACGACCACATTTTAATAGTTAGGCACAGTTAAATAGTAATACATTATATATTACATTATATATTAATTATATGCCGTTTAGGTTTACCCGTGACCAATCCAAAACCAAGACAATGTCCAACTCCGGAGGTCGGAGACTGAAGCAGTGGCTGATGGAGCAGATCCATAGCACGCAGTACCCCGGGCTCTTGTGGGAAGATGACACCCACTCAATGTTCCGAATTCCGTGGAAACACGCAGGGAAACAGGATTATAACCAAGAAATTGACGCATCCATTTTTAAGGTTTGACAAATTGATGACTTTGAGATTTGGTTTGACGCGCAGTGCTGCGAAAAAAAGGAATATGATGTATTAGTTTAAATCAGGCCCTTTCGTGTCTGAAAGGAAATTATCATTTAGATGTTTAAAGTAATTATGGCCACAGAACTTTTGACTTAATAAACAGGGAGAAAAATTTCATTTTCACAAACTTAAGCTTTGACACTGCAATACAATATGACAGTTTTTCTTTCTTTCTTTCTTTCTTTCTTTCTTTCTTTCTTTCTTTCTTTCTTTCTTTCTTTCTTTCTTTCTTTCTTTCTTTCTTTTCTTCCTTCCTTTCTTTCTTTCTTTCTTTCTTTCTTTCTCAAGGATAGTTTAAAAGAAGAAGAATCAATTTAGTGTTTTTACTGGAAGGATTAAGCTTTAATACAGTATTTGGCTTCTTCCTCCACAGGCTTGGGCTGTGTTTAAAGGCAAGTTTAAGGAAGGGGACAAGGCTGAGCCCGCAACATGGAAGACCAGGCTGCGCTGTGCCCTGAATAAAAGCCCTGACTTTGAGGAGGTGACAGAAAGGTCGCAGCTTGACATCTCTGAGCCCTATAAAGTCTACCGAATTGTACCTGAGGAAGAGCAAAAACGTGAGTTCATTAATGTTGTAGGGTAAATGTTAATTCTCAGTTTATATCCTAAACACATCTCCATTATCCAACTGCTAGCAATCAATCGATATTTGTGCAAAGCATGTTGTAGGATAATATTCCCGGGCTCCTCATGTAACAATTATGAATCACAAAAAGATAATGTATTAGGAAATCACAAAGTAGCATAGAAAGTCAGAATATCTTTTTTCTTTCGTCCACAGATGGTAAAAGCTCAGGGATGGCCATGACAGCTACCACCAGCTCTGGTGATACTGCTGACATGGACTGCAGCCCTGCAGAAATAGAAGAGTTCATTAAAGAGGTGAAACTCATTCCTATTTCAAACCATTCATCTAACTATGTTTCTCACCTCTATTTCTGCCCCCTCTCATGTCTGTTTTAGAGGCCGCATAGCTTTTGTGTTACTTTTTTTCTAATTACCACACTCTGCTGTCTACTCCAACACTTGTTGCACCAAGCGTGCACACCCTCCCACTTGAGCTTCATGACTGTGAAGTGTACCGTGCTGTGCTGTACAAAGGTGGTTTGTTGACAACAACTTATTGCCTTGGTGTCTTGTTGCAGGAGGAAGGCTGCAGTATTCAGGCCAGTCCAGAGTATTGGTCTCAGGGCAGCGTCAATGGTAAGACAACATTTTCTAACCACTTTACAACACAACACATACGTATCTGATTATATAAGTCTGACCATCCATTACTTGTCCAACTACTCTTAGTTCCGTATTTTTGAGACACAAGCTTTAATGTTTTTGAAAATAACCACAGTGGAGAGCTCAATGACATGTTCCTGCAATTGTGGGTGCTAAATAGAGGTTATTTGCTTGTCTGTTGAATTCTGCAATGGAAGAATTGACTAACATCCTGTCAAACTTTGCTGACTAAGTTGATAATTTCTTCGTAAGATCGTGCTAGAGAAAAGATATTTCTGATGATGTGGCAAAATAGTAACATGACAGTGTGGTCAGTGATTGCTTAGACATTTCCACGGTCTTAACTGAACTCTTCCTTCTGTGATTCACAGCTTTCCCACTGCATCAGGAACCCTTACCATCAGGCAATCTCAGCTCAGGTATTAATTTTTAGTGTCAAAGAATGCATCATAATTAACATCAGATCTATAGTTAAGCATGGACAGTAGTAATTTCTTTGGTTACATGCATCATGTTTTTGACATGTGCAGCTGTTTTTCTTGCAAAGCTTACCAAGTGTCCTATTTCCAGCTCTCTCCCAGATGATGATCAGTTTCTACTATGGAGGGAAGCTGATGCACAACACACTGGTTACTCATCCTGAAGGTTGCCGGATCTCCCCTACCCAACATCACCTGGGTCGGGGCGCCCTCTACAGTTCAGATAGCATGCAGAGTGTTCATTTCCCCCCTGCTGAGCTCATCGAGTATGAGCGCCAGCGCCATGGCACACACAAGCTTCTGGGCCACCTGGAAAGAGGTGTTTTGGTCCGTGCCAATCAAGAAGGCGTCTTCATCAAGAGGCTGTGCCAGAGCCGTGTCTTCTGGAGTGGGGTGGGTGAAGTGGCTTCACAATATGGCCCCATGCCTGGTAAACTTGAGAGGGATGCTGTGGTCAAGATTTTTGATACAGGAAGGTTTCTTCAAGGTGAGCCTCAATGTTAAGCTTATGAAAACTCAAAAGAGCCTAAATTAATGCAAAACACATACAGGTCTTAACAAATTCTAAAGTATAAAAAATGTTCTAACCAGCTGTCCATGTGCTTTGTATGTGCCAGCTCTGCAGCTATACCAGGAGGGTCAGTTTTCAGCTCCTGACCCAACAGTGATTTTGTGTTTTGGAGAAGAGCTCCATGATCTCAGCAATGCCAAAAGCAAACTGATAATTGTACAGGTAACAACAGTCAAGTAATGACATTTTTACATCATAACATGTTATTTACAGTAAATATCATTGTCTTAGTAGTTACCTGATTGAGCAATATAAATGTCCAATATTTCCTCAGCCTTGAAAAAAAAACATGACACTGTCCCACGAGAGAAGGCACTAAACTACAAATATATACATAATAAAAACCCAAACTCTCTGTCTCCTTTCTCTGTGGCAGATTACTGTGGTAAATTGTCAGCACCTGCTGGATGCAGTGAACATGCGCCGCACACAGCCCTTCTGTAACAACTCCAACCTAGACATGTCTGATGAGGTGGCCTCAGACCAGATGGCCCACATCTACCAGGACTTGTGCAGCTACAGCGGCCCCCAGAGGCCAGCCTGCTACAGGGACAACATGCCCATCACTGCCTGAGCGGTTACAAACATGACAGAAGCTCCTCAGCATGTACTAGATTGAATCTACAAAATATTAGGGATACTCCTTATTTTTCTAACATGCACTGACAAAGTGCATCCAGCTAGAGGCTAGTATCACAGTTAGACTTTTATACCAATCACAGTGGAGACGTAAAGTTAAGGAGAAATAAATCAGTTTCAGTATGGACCTGTAAGTAAATAATATTAGGCTGTCCCTAATATTTTGTGTATCAGTACTTTTTGTATTTGTATATGTGCAGTGCTAACACTGACTCTGTGTCTAAACTCTGCTTTTTTTTCTCTTTTTTTTTTACAATAATGTCATCATCCAGCTCAAGAGAAAAAAAAGTGGCATATGCAATAAGACTCATTTTCTTACACATAAGTCAGCTGTGGTGTAAAACTTTAACAACATATTTAACCCATTACTTAACAAATCTTCAAAGTAACTTGACATTTCTGTGGAACTTTATTCTGATTTGCTCATGTATTATTGACATGTCACTCATCTTTATCTTCATAAACTCATACTCAAAAGTCTTATTGCAGCAATTCAACTGACTGATGTATAACAAATAATTTAGCTCTCAAATTTAACTCTATCTTACATGCATAATTTTTTTTTAAATGTTTTTTTTTCTATTAAGGTACGTATCTCTTATAAGATAACCATTACAATTTTGGACAAAATCAACATCGTTTTGTACTTTTTATAATAAATATAACTATTCATTTGAGTTGATAAATGATAGAAGGGATTGTAGATGCAACATGGCATTATATTACAGATAGGTTTTACTATCTGTTTTACTTGATCTTTATTTTTGTTATTTTTTTAATAACTTCATTTCTAATAAAAAAAAAAGGTTTTACTGAACTTTACAACTGATTGTGTTTATATCATAATGTTGCTGTTGATTTCGTTTTGATTATTGTATTATTCCAAAAGTGAATACGAAATTGTGTTAGTAACGGATAAACCCTCTGGGCAGCTTTTCAGCTATTTCATTTATTTTGTACAGTATTCAAATCCAAGTGTTGAGACTTTGCCCCACACTTAAAACTGCAAAACCACTTTAACATACTGTAACTAAATCAAAAACACAATTAAACAGGATATGTTAAAATAAATTAAATCTAGTGTCAGGTGGGACAAAAATGTGCATATTTAAGAACTAAAGTTGCAAAAACCAGCAGTAAAATCCTTCAAATTTCCTAATATTGCCAAGAGTAGATGTCATGTCAAGTGTTGTTCAGAACAACCAATTCCCCACAGAGAATACAGCATGTTTTCTGTCTGTTTCAATGCTTGAGTGACTTTATATCACGCTTGATGGATAAAACATTCAAATCTGCTAAACGGTTCTAATGCTTGCACCATTTCGTCAAATAGAAAATCTGCCTAGTGCATAATTATACACATTTAACCCTAATTTAGTCTGATATATTTATAATCTTGATAAAACATTCAGGATCTTGATTAAAATTTGAATCATAGCTCTTGTGGTTTGAGCAATGATTGGCTGCACAAGATACAAAAGAGGATTTCATATTTATGCAGCCATGAAGATACAGTGTAAACATAAGATTCAATAATGTCATAATGATTTCTCAGATACTGAGGAATTACAAAGTATTGATTTGAAAAACAACGTTGAAAAGGGTCATATTGTTCAGTGGCTTTGTTACTTCAGCTACAACAAAGGGCCTTACATTTTAGAGGGAACTCCATCACTGAGAATGTAATTAACAATGAACACATACTGTTTATCACTCTAGCTTGGGAATGATGAAACTAAAACATTGTATGAAAGTAAAAGAAGGATCTAGGCTGAAGTAGGGAAACTCTCGGACAACCCCCCCCCCCCCCCCCTTTCCGTCCGATGACTAACAGAGAAAGGACAAAATTATGACCAAGTGGTGCCAAATGATTAAATGATTCACAATGTGACAACATCCTTCTGCCCATTTCTACAGTACAAAGTGGGATATTAAAAACCAGGGAGTAACATGACAATATCATCTCACACATCAAAAGTGGAAATATCGTCAGGAAAGTGCATAGTATATGTTTGAATGTAACCATTATGTCGACACACAGGCACACATGCATATACACCCACACGCACACACAAACACACACACTTATGTAAAAAAACATTTTCAGTTCCCCAACACAAAAAGCCATAGGTTTCTAATGGTCATTTTAAAATGTCGCCACTCATACTGTACTACTATAAGGTGAAATAAGCTACATAAAAGACAGGCTTTCAGTGAAAATGATATGAATGAATATGAAAAATAACAAATATATATAATAACATTAAACATTAAATACCATTTGTATCACCATGTGGTAAATATGTAGTATGTTAACCCAATTTTATGAGACAGGGTTGGGAAGTTTTCCAGAATATTTATATAAATATTTATATACAGCAATAATTCACACAGAGATCATAGTGAAAGATGTCATGTGCTTGTCAGATGACATCTCAGGATAAAAAACACTTAAATTAGAATAATTAATGAATGGTTCACTGAATAAGAAACATAGGGGGAATACTGTGTCTATGTGCAGGTGTGTTGTGTGTGTGTGTGTGTGTGTGTGTGTGTGTGTGTGTGTGTGTGTGTGTGTGTGTGTGTGTGTGTGTGTGTGTGTGTGTGTGTGTGTGTGTGTGTGTGTGTGTGTGTGTGTGTGTGAGTGTATGTGTGTGGTTTTCTATATGGGGGAGTTCTCTCTAAGTTCCACAGAACAGGAACTTAGTTCAAAAACTGTCACAGGAAGCTGACTCTACCCCCACTACCCAAACCCCCACATGTCTGAGACTGGATTGATATATGTATTTGTGGTCCATATAACATACATACAAAGCGAAATCAGGGATATAACTATTGGACTTATGAACTTGGAATTACAGGCTTAAGTAATATCTGGTTACACATTTTAGGTTGAATAGAAAATATCAAAAGTCCTGAAAACTTAGAATTAGGATTTGTCTTAGAAGCACAGACACAGACAAATGATTATGACTGTTTAGCTACTTATTAATAATATTTAATTGTGAAATTGATTTACTCAGATTACCGAAGTAAGACTACAATAAACATTTTGTGGTCAAAGAAAATGGCGGTCTGAAGGTCTGAAAACTCCAAGTTTAAATGTATATGTACAGGTTTGTCTGTACTTGTATTTTCCTTATGATGTAAAATAAGGGTACAGTGGCCCATTCTTCTGAAATCCCAATATGAAAAATATCCCATTGGACTGAAAGCCCATAGCCGATGGCCCGTTATCCCAAAAACAAAAGCCCATTCCTCTGAGGGCATGTCACTCCAAAAATACACACTCTGGAGTTGGAATTCAGTGACTGCCGGCCTTACTACTTTCCAGACTCCATGAACATATTGCTCAGTTTAACAGATAATGTATAAATCATAATGTATGACTTTGTGTGACCTCTCAAGAAAGACTTTTCATTTTGGTTCAATGTGGTACAATGTGATGTAGTTGGAGCCTAAAGCAAGTTTGGCTAGCATAGCACCAAAACTGAAAACAAGGAGAAAGTTAGCTTGGTCCAATATTTTTGTAACAAAATCTGCCAACAGGCACCTCTAAAGTAAACAATTGTTTCTACATTTTTTGGGATGATGAAATAAATGAGATATAACAGGGTAATGAGGCTTCTAAAGAGGTGCAGAGGTGTTGCTGCTCTGTCTGTTACTAGCTGTTTCTCATTCTCAGTCTTCATGCTAAGTTAAGCTAATCAGTGGCCAACTCCAGCTACATATTTACATATTGGTACCGATCTTCTCATCTAATTCACAGCAAGAAGGCAAGTTAGTGTATTTCCCAAAATATTAAACTATTTCTATGTCTATCTAGTACTATGTACTATGAATATGTTTGGTATAACAAACACTGTCACCATGTTGTTCCAGACACTACAGGGAGTCAGAGCTGTACACTAACTTATGTTCACCTAAAAACTCTATTTTGCTTTTATATCCATTTCGTGAGACCATAAACTTCTACTTTGTACCATTATAGCAGGAAATGTTGTAATTTGTACTAGACAATTCTTCTTTTGACACCTTAAGATACCAGTTACTTTGTAGGTAAGGGTTTTACATGCAAAACATGCAATGAGCTCATAGACTTCTGCAAGCTGCGAGGCACATTTTTCAAATACTGTACACCTTACAGTTTAAGGCTGTTATCTTGAAGAACATTTTTTCCTGCTTATCAATTATATGGTTCAGATTCAGTGAATGTTGCTGGGAAGAGAAAGTAACAGCTCAAGAGGCACTTTAAGAGGAAGAGTTTTATTTTTGATAATCAATTGCTCGTAAATGCTGCTATATTTTTGTTGAATTTTCAAAGGAGCTCTTTAAACAAAAATATTGTATTGATATCGAAGTACAGAACTGGATTTTTTCCCATCTCTACACAACGTACAACAGGAAGAGAAGGAGGCACATGCTTGTGTACATTTCTGCTAACTTAGTCTCTTTTCTTCTCACATTTCCAGTGTCTGCAATGTGGTTCTCTTTGGATTGCAACACATCTTTTGTGGCGTCTGAGGCTTCCCACAATAAACCATTAGAGACGTGTGACAAACAGATCTGATGTTGCCACCATACGTAACCATGGCCATCTGCTCCATAACATTTCAATCTGCTGCGTTGTACAGTAGACAGACACATGAAGGAAGCAGCTCCTATGTCATGACAAGCAGCGCTTCAAGGAAATCAAGCAAAAAAGAGGAATAACTACAAATTGAAAGCTTTCCCCTGATAGATTAAAGGAATCACTTTTTTGTGGGGGTTGGGGGGTTGTCATTGTTTCCTGAATTGTTTGTATTGCTGACTCCTCAGTCCTTTCAAGCAATATCCTCAAACTTGGCTGCAGGCTCAGCACTGACCTTTCAGATCTGTTGTCATTTTTGACTGCTTGTGTCAGCTGGACACGTTCTGAAAAATACTCAGATTAAACACATTGTTTGATTATTTATGGTTTAGTAGATTTGTCAAGATTTTTGAAAATCTACAAAATGGTCTGAAACCAATTCTCTGACAGGTGAGTAAGAAAAAAAAGTAATTTATAAACAATACCCTGGTGGAAAGTTGTGATTTACCCTGGCTAGGTTGTGTCATGCAAACCGTGGTGTTGAAGGCGTTGGTGGTGTCTCTGGGGACAACGCTGGTTTAGATGGTTCGGTGTGGGTGAGATGAGAATAGGCATCCAGAGAGGAACTGGGAGAGTACTGAGGACGCTTTCAGTGGAGTGACAGGTGGACGAGGAGCCCACATCCTGGGATGCAGGGAGAAAGCCACCTAACCACACATGTTTGGTACACACACACAAACACACACACACACACACACACACACACACACACACACACACACACACACACACACACACACACACACACCGGACACACACACACACACACACCATGGTAGCCACTGATCAAGGATCATATCCTCTAATCAGTATCAGTTCATGTCTCTTAACCCAAAGGTCCCCTTGCCTTGCGCCTACACTCAGGTCTTCTCCTGGTGCTAACTGTTAATTTTGTTGGATAAAAACCTGTAACCATGACCACACATGAATATATGAGCAGTCTTAACATTCTAAAAGTCTTTCTAAGGTTTTAAAGAAATGCACAAAAATAGGAATATGTGTTGCAGGGAAGATTTGACATGTAAAAGTGAAGATGAGGAAGTTTGCTGATTTACAGGAAAGTGGTTTCTTGTAACCTGCATCGATTTTTAAATGTTTTCTATGTGTCTCTCATTTTCTAAGGAACACTTGTCATGTATTCTGCCTTCGGTCATACTACATACACACAAAGTCTTACAGTTTTTAACATTTTACCTGCTAGTGCTCTGGGCCTCACAAGTATGATTGAATAAAAAGCACAAGGTTTTCTTTATGGCTATTTTGTGAGAATATCTTCATTTGAGTAACTGATCACTGTCACTGATTAATATATTTCAGCAGCTAATATTTCTCAGTTTATGTTTAGCTGCAAAGATTAATTTATTAGTTGATCAACAGAAAATTTATCAGAAAGGATTTTGATAATAGAGTAATCCTTAAAGAAAAACTTTCAAGCATAAATGTCAAAAGTACACTGATTACAGCTTCCCACTTGTTCTCCAGTATGGTAATAAACCAATTATCTTTGTACATTTTTCCTGAACCCTGGACTCTGGAAATGTGACATTTTTCACAATATTTGTTAATATTTTACAGACCACATGAAGATTCCATTAACTGAGTAAATAATAGATTGTAGTAGATTAAGTGATAATGAAATAAGGTTAGCTGGAGTCCTATTGTTTTAATACACATTTCAAAGTAATCACAGGCCTGGATTAAATGTAACTGTAAAGACAGCAAGCTGGGTTTATTGCGTCTGTATTGGTGGGTGAGGGGACAGCTGAAAATTGCATCAGTCTCTATCCTGGTTGCTGCACTCTTTGCCAAGAGTGATCCCTGACCGCCTGATCTGTCTCTGGACAGGAAACACAGGAAGGAGCCCAGGAAGATGTTCCACCACACAACTTCTCCCCTGAAAAAGAGGAACAGACAACACACAGACCTACTGTGTGTGCATGCCATTTGTAAACTTTGGTTTATGTGATTGAAACATGAATGGGAGGGAATCCACCGAGATACGATGAGAATCTCATTAAATGCCTTGAGGTGTTTTTTTCAGTGCACAGAAAGTTTTGGATCACATGATTACTCTAATCACATTCCGTTTTTATGCAAAGTAGGAATGTGCAGACTGGATATCTTGATGAAGAATCCTCAGAGATGGTTTCACACAGACTCCAAACACCTACACAACAGTATGTGACTTATTTGCACAGAAATACTGACAAGTTGTTGATAACTAACCTAATGTACTTCTGTTTCATATTCAAGTAAAACAAAACTTATCAGTAGAAGAAGGCGATGAATGTTGACGTGGAGGGGAAGACCAGGGTGGAGTGACAGTCCCTGGGGAAACCGAGCCAGGGGAGCATGAGCATTGACATGTGGCTCACAGCTCAGTGCTCTCTGTCTCTCTCCTTGTCTCCCTCTCTCTCTCTCTCTCTCTCTCTCTCTCTCTCTCTCTCTCTCTCTCTCTCTCTCTCTCTCTCTCTCTCTCTCTCTCTCTCTCTCTCTCTCTCTCTCTCTGTGCGTGTGTGTGTGTGTGTTTGTGTGTGTGTGCATGACAAGCGCAGAGATGACGGGATGTGGGTAGCCAGAAAGGTGATAGTTATGTGGTAACAGATACCTGAGAAACAGATTTGATGCTGCCTCAACAGATATTGTGGACTTACAGTTTTTTGTTATAAAAAAAGTGTAGACATAAACACATGAGGGCAAAACACTTACAAAAAAATACCAAGGCCTCCTAACAACATGTTTGATATCTGGGATGCTGCTGCACACTAAAAGGGCTAAGATGAGCAATATTAGCACCAAGACATGCAATAGATATTGTTATTTATTGTACACGGCCTTCATAATCTGTGTGTATTTCTGTTTGCATTTTTTGTGTGGTATGTGGTTGATTACACGTAACTCCGTTATTGATTGAGGAACAGGATCTTTGTGGTTTAAAACCTTGCTTCCAACTATAATCGTTAGACCGACTGTATAAGTCACATTGATTACACAACCTCTTTCTGAGTAAGAAGCCACACTGGCCATGCAACAGGTGCTGCTGGGATGGAGATTATTTAAAGTTGCTCTAAAATGGTTCCAGTACAGCTGAAGGAGCCTGCAGGCCAAGCTGTCTGCCAACCACATGCCTTAGTAGAAAGTACAGTGACAGTACATACTTCCTCCTTTGAAATACCAGAATCCAAACATGACCATCACATGACTGTGGTGGAATTACCTTTTAATGCTGTGTGAACATTATTTATGCCGTTTAGTTTGTTTAGTTAATATCAGTCAATTGGAAACAGTGAGGTTGACTGTGTTACCATGGATTTGTGGACTGTGTGATGATGAACATTATGCATTGCTAAACATGACACAATTTGGATTGCTGGAGAGAAACTTAAAACTAACTTCTAGACAGGAGAAATTGAGAGCAATTTGCATGTTTAAAATCGGCAAGTCACTGAGAGGTTCAAGTGTATTTTTATCGCAAGATTTGCATGTTACTATGTTCTGCTGTGTCCCATAGAGGACTGACGCCCACAGAAGCAGATCTTCTATGGCTAGTTAACCATGATGATTTGCACAGTTTATAGTTCACATCAATAGAGAGTGCACAGGGGAAAATCCTGCTTATGTAACTCAGGGCAAAAAGTAAAGCTCATGTCATAAGAACGCTTAAAAGAATTGGAAGGAAATAGTGAAACTTATGAAAAAGAGGAAACAGTTTATTGTTGAAAGATTACCTATTACTGAAGGATATTTCATTAGTTATTGTGTTTCTAAAGTGATTTTTAATTTTATATTATTTATTTTATTTTATTTTATTTTTTTTAGTGTTTTTCTTTTTAAGTTTATAGCATCCATGAAAGGCAAGGAACTCAGACAAAGCCACACTATAGGAAAAGCCTGTAAGAATTTATACTGATTTATATTGCCATCTAGTGGCAAAATAACAACATAAGCTTTATTCAGAACTAAGAAAAAGTATTCATCTGTTGCTGGTTGAATATGTAACTTAATTGTTTTTTGTTGTTTGTGGCAGAGTGGGGGGTGTGGGGGTTTGTTTTCTTTAGATTTCACCATGTATTTCATCTTTGCAGCATCAGCCCTGTTAAGCAGTCTTCGTGACAGTAATATATCTATTAGTATCTATTTGAACACAATTTTGTATTTACTTTTTATGTTTTTATGTAAATAGTTTCATTAACGTACTTTGCTATCAGTGGAGTAATGTGTAAAACATGTGGTATTTGGGGTCTAAGTAATTTAAACTGTGGAATGGAAACTGTATACCAAGCTTGCCAAAATATATTTTCATATATTTATTTTCTCCAAATGCTGAGTTTGTGCCTCTGATAACAAACAGGTTACAGCTCTGCTTGGCAGTGCTGCTCATCTCAATGCACGCTACACTCACTTCCATTCCCTCATTTTCCTAAGTGATTCCTTCAGGAAAAGCAGATTATATCTGTCTACGCACTTTCTGGGCAAATTGTTTATTTGTTATTTCTGCTACATTTAAACCCATAGAGGACATAACCATGATCCCCAGAATTGCGATTGCACTTCAGGATATGTTGCACACACACTTTGTATATATTTTATGACACTATAATAGCCTATTATAGGTGTATCTCTATAATATTATCCAATTAAAGAAATAACTGTTATTTTGCACTGTATGCAACAAACATATTTCTTACTGCTATAAGATGACAGAGAAATCTATGATGTGTTTATTCAGTGTTGCTTTTGCGTCTTGACCACTGTGCCCTTCTCTGTCAGTCATCTCCGTTGTTATTCCAACAATTACAGCTAAACACAAAGGAAAAGCAAACAGGAAAAAATAGATAAGGTAAAAGATTGTTGCTGTGAAAGCAGATGTAAGAGTCTCAGTGGAGGTTATTAAGGGAAAGTCATAGGGGAGGTACACACATTAACTAAGATTGTGGTCTTGTGAAGGATACTGAAGTCTGATCTTATCTGGAAAACAGCCATCAAATAAAACCACCACACACTGATACTCATCAGAAACTCATTGTGGTTTAATATTAGGGTTACTGTTGTATTGTGTACTGGTTAGTTAGGTGAAGACAGAATCATCTGTGTTTATGAAAAAAAAAAGTGATTGATGATAAATTTCCCTAACAAATGCATATGTAAAATATGGGGAATATAATGTTAATATTTTGATACCAAGGAATGTTATGTGGATTTTTAACAGTCTGTGACTTCTATGTCTTAATGTGCTTCCCTGTCTTTTTCCATTAACTTGAGTTTAATTAATGAGCCACAAAGCAGATGGTTGGGAAACCCTGTACAGCTCCAGAGATGTCTGCCTGAGTGTTTATGTGGCTTGTTTAAAAACTCTTTTTATTACTAAGTCTCGCACGACAGACAAAATTCTCTCGCTCCCTTCCACTCTCTTTCTCTCTCTCTCTCTCTCTCTCTCTCTCTCTCTCTCTCTCTCTCTCTCTCTCTCTCTCTCACACTCACACTCACACTCACACTCACACTCACACACACACACACACACACACACACACACACACACACACACACACACACACACACACACACACACACACACACACACACACACACACACACACATACCTACATATACACATTTCCAAGACTTTCCACATTCAGCCTAACGATGATCTCTACCTCATCTACACCCAATTACTCACTGGCCCTAATTGAATACTTGGCAGAGAGTGCGGGTGATGATGGCGTGCACCGAGCTAAGGAATCATCAGTCTTGCTCATTGGCCCCATTAGGTAGCCTGAATGACTTATGATGTCATTATGTAGTAAAGATGAGGACCAAGAAATGGACCTGTGTCATAACGAAGATGTTGTTTATGCTTTTTTTTTTTTTTTTTTTTAAATCACACTGATTTTAAGCTGAGCTTTTCCTCCAACTTGTTCACATGTCCATTTTCATGGCTGTGTGAGAAAAGTACTTAAAGTTGGTTTTCAGTGTTATTTTGAGCGTGAAATTGAGAGTTCCTTCAAAGTTTGGGGATGTGAGAGTACCTTTTGTGGTTTGAACAAGTATGTTTCCATGACAGAGGGGCTTTTTCTTGTGTCTCACATGAAAAGAGGTTCTCAGTTATATTTTGATGTTGCAATACACTGCAAATATACAATATGTACCCACAGATTGAGATGGTGAAACTGTGAAAATTGACCTTGAACGCGAACAGCTTATAATAGTTCCCATCCTAAGGGAACAAAGACCACTGACACTCACAAAGTTGACCAAATTATCTCAAATTTTGAAAATTTAATGGCCTCTCCTTCTTACACTCATACACAAAATCACATTCACACTCAGCACTGGGTCATTGGGTGTATCACCCTGTCATTACATCCTCTGATGACAAAGACTGTCTGTAAATATGCATGAGTGGTGTGTATGCGATGAAGCACCAAAGAAAAACAGACTGTATTTTTGGATCTACCATATAGCCATTAATCCTCATTTGGTTTGGAGAGGAGACAGCTGTGGCTGAAGATTTACTCCACTTTTTCTTAAAGATATATTATGCAGGATTTGTCAGTTGGTGTTTGTAAACACAAAATTCAAAGTTGGCCCCTCCTCCCTGGCTCAACAACACTAGAACAAGACACAGAGAGAGAGCAGCAGTGGTCTAGTCAGCTAGAGAGTGAATGAAGAGAGGGAGCATCGGTAGCAAGAACTAAGCCGTGAATCAGATAAATAATATTTTCTGATTGTGTCTTGGCAGTTACGTTCCAAAGCATAACTAAACATGCCCACACATCTGCACAAGCCTGAAGGACGTCGGACGCTACAGCGATGCTACCAATCCTGACCTGACACCCTGTACGCTGTTATTGCCTGGGGGCTACACACCAATTGCCCAAAGGTTGAGGTCCAGAAATGTCCTGAACATAGCAAAATAATAAGAAAATACAGGTAGATGGCAGGATCTCTGCAGATACATACACCGCCATACACCTCTAGTGGGTCATAAGATATGATTGAGTGGTATTATTTTTGTTTGAGTCTATACATTGTTCTTTAGGAAACTCATGTATAGTATGCCTTTGAAGCTCAGCCAAGGCAGCTGAGCTCTCAGCCTCTTCATCGCATCCTGAATCCTGGAAAAAATGAGTGTGGAACAGAAGAGAGGACCAAGTCTGCCTTCGGTTTCTCCCAGGGGGTGAATTACGATTTCCCGAGTAATGCTGAACCCAGGGAAACAGTCTGAACGGTCATCCATCAGCTTGGGTGTCTGCATCCTCCTGAACAATGTGTGACCCTTGGGCGCAAAGAGGGTCAGAAGAGGGGTGACTTCCACCTTCACACACACACATTCATATCACAGACCACACTTAAACACAACACCCCACCCGGCAATGAGAAGTCTGCAGAGTAAATTATCTGAGAAAAAAAAAATTTGTATAGTGGACTGATTTCTTTTTGCATCAAAGCAACTAAAACTTAAAAACTGAATTTACATACACCAATGTCTCATCAAGAGAAGTGGATATAATGATAATAATTTACAGTATGTTGCAAAAACTCAAAAACTGATCATATGATCTGGCAGCACTTTGCATTCTTTCGAAAAGCTTCCATGTTTCTTGAAGCACGAAACGTTCTTATTAAAATGTATTGCGTGTCTAGCATAATTCTAATTTAGTTAATACACATTTTTATCATTCACGTGTAGTAAACCTGAGAAAATGTGCATTCTTCACAATAGTAAAATATAAATGCTATAATCCAATCTCATGCACAATGAATAAACAGTGCTTTGTTGGTAGTTATACAGTACAACAAATAATACAACATTATTAAATTCAGACTGAAATAATCATAAAATAAAATAAAGAATTTTTTAGGCTATGTATTACATCTGCGTTTTAATCCTGATATGAGCAGATACAATATACTGGGTACATTCATAGGGATATACTGTTTGTATAAAAGAGTACATATTAAATCTTTCTTTCATTTAGATGATTAATACCTTAAATAACACAAACCACAAAATTCTACAAAAAAACTAAAAAAAGATAGGTGCAGATAAAATTCCACTCTTTCTTTCTTTCATCATGCTTTATTATGTAGTTTTTCTGACCCTGACTTTTTTTTTTTTTTTGTCTTTGTGGAGGTTTAGGTCCACATATTTTTTCATACTGATGACTTTTTCATTACAGTACATTTTTCCTTAGGGCAGCAATTATGGGTCTAAAGCAGTCTAAATCTCTCGAGCTGTGTCTAATTTTGCAAGATTAGAACTCCAAAATTCACAAAAATTAAAAGGAAAATTAAAAATTAAAAGGAAAAAAAGCTTTTGTCTATGATCAAGGGTAGAGGACTTTGGGTAAGAACAAATTTACCCCATGCCATCATTACGTGGCATAGGTTGGACAATTGCTTTGATTTTAATGAGTAAGGCTAAAACTGATCTGAATTTATTCTCATGTGTGATACTGTCCTTCAGGCCTGCTGATGACACCAGCAACACAGTGGACATTCGTTGGTCTGATGGTAGTTGGGGAGGTTTATGGTGCTGTGTAGACCAAGTGGCAGTGTGAGGAGGGATGGGATCCATCTATATCTCTGTCTGGGATCCTGACAGCTCTGGCTTTAGTCTGCGCCTAGACCTCCTACATGCATGTCTCACTGTTTACTACCCCCGCCTCATGCTCCTCTCTCCACACATCTATCATTTCAGCAGGACCACACGCACATACATGACATACACAAATACAAATACACATACCCTAACTCAAAATATGAGGGTAAAGGTTGTTATCTCTTGATTATAACCTTACCCTAAAGCAAAGTCATTGTCAGCCAAATGTTATCATAACTGCTATCCTACCCAAAGATAAATGTAATCTAACTTTTAAACTGAAACTTTAACATTTGACTAACCCTTTAAAGATGCTTGGATGAGAAAACAATATCCTCACTTTGAAGGTCTTAAACTCAACTGGTTCTCACAGGGACTGCAAAACATGAGCACGCGCACATAATAGCTGTACTAGCTGTACTCTAATTTTGACCTCCCCTGCGTCATCAGGCTCCCCCAGTACAGACGTGTCATAGGGAGACAGATTGGAGCTCATTCCAGATGTAATTTCCTGTAATAAAAGAGCAGTTTGAGATGATGTGCTCTGGGTGAGCTGATGCCAGCTGGTGATACCTGGACACCGGGGAATTCTGCCCACGTCTGACCCCAGAAAATGTTCACACACTGTCATTAATGGGCTTTAACTGGGCTTCATAAAGCTAAATGTGCTTTAGTGCTTCATGGTACATTTTGTGGTCTTTATAGTACAAATATCAAGTATGTATAGTGTCAAAAGAACAAATTCTGTGTGGCACTTGTGAGAGGTATGAGTGCTTAGGAACTGCTCCTCAGTATACTGGTAGAAAAAGGGAAGATTGTTAAGGTCTACTTAGAAAGCAGGAAGAACCCCGCCACCCACCATCCCCCCAACCCTTCTACCCTCCATTTTCTTTCTTGCCCTGTCCATACATCATTAGCCAGACTGACTGCAGCTCCAGGCCCATACACACTTACCATTACCCTATACACCTAACCCTTCAACCCAATCTACCTTCTCCTCTCACCTTTCCCACATTAACAGACTTCCTGGGAGAGCTTTTCTTCTCATTCCTCCTCTCTCACTCTTTCTCAGGAAATGACTTCTATCTCAGGCTGCATGCATTCTTGCCTGATGTTTTTTTTTCTTTTTGCACTTTTTTATCACTCTGCTAACTCTGCTGAAAGATTGTGGAGGGTGGAGGACTTTACTTGGAATAAGTGTTTTGTTCCCCTTTTCTGTGCTGACACACATACAAGAGAAAAATACCTCTTTCTAGAAACATCATCCACTGGATAATTCACAGAACATATTTTCAGCAGTTTTCACTTGGACTTATTCCTCAGTAGAAAATAGTTCCACTAAAAACTAATCATATCTAATAATAACTCATAATTAAAGAGGGATGCTTTTCTTTGAAGGACTTTTGTTTCTTATAAAGTTTTTTAACCTTCAGCGTCTCAAATATATTTCCTCAATTATTATTAATCTGAATGTTTTGGATGAGAGAAGAAATGTGTTTTTTGTCATGCTTTAAAAAGCAAAGATAATAAGATAACTACATACATTTTTTCAGTACTAAATGTTATTTCTATATCACTTCACAAATTTGTCTCAACACTACATATGACCACTTTATTTGCTCTTTCTCTTTGTAATGTGTATGTATGTGAATGAGTGAGATTTTTGTGATTGTGTGTGTGTCTTCTTTTAATGTCCCCGAGGGATTACCAGAGCCAGCAGATTGCTGTCTTACATGAGCATTTGAACCAGGTCACACAGACAGGATGTTGATAACATCCTGAAAAACTCCACCTCTCTCCCTCTTTTTTAAAATATTTCTTTCTGTCTCCCTTCACCTTTTTCTGCTCCAGCTTTAAGATTCATAATAAGAAAACACAACACAACAACCAACAAACCACAACCAAACAAAAACAAATAAAGAATTATACCAACATGCAAAGACCTTCAGTGTATTAATGTAAGAGGTTTTTATGTGACTAATCACAAAGATATGGTAGCCGCTGACATACAACTGATTCATTCAGTGTCATCCATGTCCCACTCACTGTGGCAGACAACACTTGACTTTAACTTCTAGAAAATATTGGGAAATCCCACCACTGGTTAAGATGTTGAAGTTTCAATATGACTGGTTATACTACACATATACTCCCATATAACATCCCACAGCCACATTACACTTACTACTCCGAACAAAACTACAAAATCTAGAACTACAGAAAAATGTTTGCAGGTGGGGCATTCATCCCCATTAATAGCTACAGAATTATACACATTGTACTTCTGCTGTACTGATGAGTTAAACTCTTGATTTACCATGAAAATGAAACTGTCATTCCCTTACTAGATGATGTACCGTTTCACATTTCATTTTGACACGTTAATACCCACATAGCCATAGTCTTTTCTTCAGTGGCACCAGCGGAGAACAAGCCAAAGCTAACTAATTGTGTTACTCGTCAGCACTCAGCAGCGTTGTATAAATGTGTCTTCCATGCTCTGACATTAGGTTTAGTCGGTCCAGCCTGCAGGCAGGATCTTCTGGGCCTGATTACAATACTGTCACAGAATGACCGATGAAGGCTCTAAGGAGCTCTATCTTTAGCTCTGGGTAAAGCCTCCACTACTCCAGCCTCCATCTGGCTCTTAAGGGAAGGATGGAGGAATGACGAAGGGAAAGACAGAGCAGCAGATACAGGGTGAAAATAAGCCACTACATGGGAAAAAAGTCACCTATGTTATGGTAAGTGTTGTTCCTTAACCAAAAGGAGTTATTGGAACAAGACGATGTGAAGAAAACTGAGGAAAGTCACCTAAATTATGGCAATCTACAGAATAAAACCTTGTCACTGCAGCAGTGAGTGTCAATAGTGAGTAATGTCAGTGTATTTCTACAGTGAGAGTGCGTTGTGTGTCTTCACTCCCTATCGCTAACACAGTTGTATTGCTGTCAGTGAAGAAGACAAAGCAGCATTTACCCAGGCCTCCCTGTGTCTGTCCACCTCCCCTCTCAGGCCTCTGTTGGTTTAACCCTGGTGGGCAGCAGGCGGGCCTGACAGCTCCCAGACACTATCATCTGATTTATGATGCGGTCAGAGTGGAGAGGAGATGACCACTCTGATTTGACCCCTGCCGTTTTATCAGTCACTCATCAAGAAGTATGGAACACTGTTGTCGTTTACTCATCGACATTAAACTGAGACATGGCAGCGCTGAGGATAGTTAGTCATAGCAGTACATTAGTTTGCACTGAAATGATGAGCACACAATGAGCACCTTTTGTACAAATCATTTGGAAAGTACATTGCCCATACAGTATTTTAGCCTCAGAGAGTTTTCAGTTTTCAGTTTAAGTTTTGTGTCAGGCCAAACATCTTGCCGATCCCACATGAAGGATTACAAGACAAAACTAATATGTATACAAAAGCATGAGAAGCAGAGGCAGGAATATGTGGAAAAAAAGAAGCAAAGAAAAATAAATAAGACAAAATGCCATATGAACTGTTCACAGAAAACAAGTATTACATATCAACAGCTTTTCCCAATAAAGGCTTTTTTTTCTCTTTCCATATGAGCATATTATGACAGTGATAATTCCATAGATTTTGCATGTTTGATATTTCACATGGAAAAAGGTATTAAATATGTGGCCTAAAGTTTTTGTACATTTAGTACTTTTCGTACGTTCCAGTGTGAATTGACAGCGTTAGTATGTTTTTAGGGACAATGCTGTTTTTTTCCCATTGCAATGTGGTCTACGTCCTGTAGGGGGGGTCCTGCACATTGTTATAAAACCAAAGGAGTTTCTGTTAGTAATCCACATCACCCAACTTGGGCAAACTTGGAAGGCTACAACATCATCACTATATCCCCCCAACTAAGCAAGCACTGGTCATGTCATCAAATCAGGAAATACTCCTTTGGTAATTAATATTTAAATACAGACTGGAGACACTAAACAATATGTTGTATCTAAAATTAGGACTCAGCATCATGATGTGAAATCCTTGTTAATTCAACCATAGTAGATATTATATGTATACCTGGTGATTTCTTTTCCAACTCAAAGAAAAAGAAACATTTTTCCACAGAGTTCACCACAGAACATCTTTCAAAACAAGCACTGGGCTGGGTTTAAGGTGATGTAAACACAGATCTATTTCTGTGGCTATGACACACCGTGGTTTCTCTGGAAAAGGAACAGCAGCCCAACATTACAACAAAGGAGGCCACACAGACAGTGGCGGTTAGAGCATCTCTCTGGACCCAGACATGGACAGACAGATGGATAAAGGGATGGAGGGAAAGACCATCATTGCCAAGAACAGAAATACTATAGGCCTGTGCCTCGAACTCCAAAAGTTATATTACATGCTTATTTACAGACACAATCACAAGTGCACGTGGAAATGAGCCACTGCGTACACAATTACCTCTTTGTAGGACAACAGCCATTGCTTTATGTGAGCGACTGTAAAGAGAAAGAAATAGTTTAAGAGTGAATTTAATTTTAAAGAATAAAGAAGTGAGAAACAAACATTTCAGGGTGCTGCAGGGGAAGAAATGAGCCAGATCACTGTGGTAAAGTCACTCTGACACAGAGACACAGAACAGGCAAAGAGCTCCCCTCGTAAACTCAGGAGTGAGACATCAGCAGTCTGGCAGCAGTCTGGCACACAACAACATACAGTGACACACACACACACACACACACACACACACACACACACACAGGAATCCTAACCAGTAAATATAGATAGTTTACCACGCGTATGAACACTGACTAATGGAGGGAATTTAATCTGTGGGTGTATCTGCGTGTGTGAGCTACTTTTATCAGCTGTAGGGTTTCTCTGACCACCACCAGGCAGGGATTGATCAGACAGCAGACAGTTGAGGGCAGACGTCACCCACACATTCTTCCTCTTAGTGAGCCACAGCCCACCCAATTTACTCCATCAATCAATGGATTAGGTGCCAAAAACTTGCTTCCCTAATCCAACAACCTCCCCTCCCACTCCCAAACTCCCAAATATATCACAACAGAACTTGCTCACCAACACTATTGACCACGCAGTTGACCATCTCCAAAGAGCAAAGGTGAATTGTGGGTGTTGTGGATGGTAGGGTAAGGTACATATAATCTAAATTTACTGTACAACACACACAAATACAAGCACAAATGCTCATCAGATTAGAGCTTTCTTCCACAAAGATGCACCAATGGGTTTTTTCACTCATTTCTGTCCACTTGCCAAATGTGGTTAAATAATGACCACACATGCACACAAATTCACACTGACATATGGAACAACACAGACATGCTATTCGCTTCATCACCTACGTAAATAAACTGAGCTGGAAGATAAAGAATGGATGCTGTGCGCAATGTAAGTGCATTTGTCTGAGTGTATCCAAGGCATGACGTGTCTGATTTTGCAATCCACAAAGTTCACAGGCCAAAGTGTTGTTCAGTCTAATGTCTCAGAGTTTTTTAGTACTCTACGGTTTCAGCTGAGTCAAGACAGGAGCAGATAGACGGTCAGTGTGTGAGGCAGAATCTGGGAGAAGGCTTGTTTTCTGGGGGAGTATACCAGAGACATAGATCACGGGAAGACAACTATCAGAGCAGGTCAGCAACTCACAGGAGGCCCAGAAAGATTGAGGGGGGATAGGACACAAGGGGGCTGTTGCCGCGCTGGTTATATCAAAGATGCCACAGCTTGCATTTCTGAAGTCTTTTTCATTTTTACTACCAGTACTATTCCATTGCTGAACCACCACAGCATGTAATTTACGTAAAGATGAAA
Organism: Scomber scombrus; assembly: GCF_963691925.1. Taxonomy (NCBI): domain Eukaryota; kingdom Metazoa; phylum Chordata; class Actinopteri; order Scombriformes; family Scombridae; genus Scomber; species Scomber scombrus. Next base: position 18,088,565 of record NC_084970.1, read on the forward strand.
ATGTCTCCAGCTTGGCGATGACTAACTAGCCACACAAGCGTCATCAGATTTACAAACAGATAGCAGCATCTATTTTTCAGAGACGTTAGCAGTGACAGCATCCCTAAACATTGATGTCATCTCTTTGTGCCACTGAGTGAAATAACTTCGCCATGACAGCATTCAGCAGCAACATTAAAAATAAGTCTGTCTGGACTGAGAAAAAAAGGTGTCATGGAGTAAAAAGCATTCACTGATATAGATGATGATAAGATTATTGGACAAGTGTCTGAACACACAGCCTCCTGCCACTACAGAGAGTTAGTACAGTATATAATCAGACTGCCTGGGGTAAATCAAGGTAAGACATGATACGCTGCTTTCCTCCTTTATGTTACCCTTCCAATCTTCAGGCCAAGCTCCTGGTTTATTTCCACCTTGTTTGGGTCAAGTGTGACGCACATTTGAAATGGCTAGGAAAATAATGGCTGCTTTTTATTGCAGTGGTGTCATCCCAACACTATAGAAACCTCTCTAAGTAACTATTTGGGGCTCCTGCCTAGACAATCATACTTTACAGTGTAGCTGCTGAACTGTCTTGGCCAAGAGACCAATGCTAACAGCGCAGACAAAAAAAAAGACTTGAAGGAAACTTTTCTGTATGTTGGGAGTTGAGGTCTGAAGGGTTAATATTTATCAATCTAATAAAAAATATAAATATTTATAGCACTGCCACAGGTTTTCATAGAGTAATCACAACAGTTTTACATGCCCAAGAATGTATTCACCTCCTTTTCTTTGTAAAATGTTATTCTTTACTTTTGTTCTTGTTCTTTGTAACACCACAAGTTAAGGTGAGGATTATACTGATACATCAGTCTATTGTTGCTTGACTTTTGGATTGCCTTGCTTTCCTGAACTGCACATTGGTATGTAGTTTACGTAGTAAAGTGGGCATATTGTGTAGGTTTGCAAGTCTGCAGATAGACCCTTCTCGCCTGCACTGATTTGACATTTTGCAAGCTAGGATCTAAACAGGCACACAACTCGTTACTAGTGTTGGGTGTAATGCGTTACAATGTAATGCCTTACGATATGGTCGAGATATATCATATTTTTTTATTTGTTGATATATTATTTTTACAAGACATTGCTGGCGTTGCTAAGGAGAAACACAAAAGTAATGTAACAAATTATTGATTACTTTACACAGGGAGTAATTAAGTAAAGCAACGCATTAACTTTTTTTTTTGAAAGTAAACAATCATTGGCTGATTAACATTACATTTTCTGAGTAACGATCCCAACACTGCCCGC
>NC_084970.1:18094860-18192360 GCF_963691925.1 Scomber scombrus
TCACTGTGGTCACAGTATTTACAAACCAAGAATGACCAATTTTAGCAGCATGTCTTTCCAAAAACAGCACTTACCAGTGTCAGAAAGTGTCCAATAATCAACAGGCCTGGATGGGTTTTTATCTTCTTTTTTTTTTTTAACCTTTTATAAAATGAGTTGTAATAAAAAACTGTTCAAAGCAAATAGATGAAATTCACAATTCACCTCTACTTTGAAAGAATATTTTCTTATCCCAATGACCCGTTTTATTTTAGATAATTGGGTGGAGTGTTGCAATAAACCCTTTATTAACCAAGTATTACCTTTTTTGTTGTGTAAATTTGGTATGCAATGGTTTTGTTTTAATACTTCTTATGTGTACATTTCTTAACCAATCTTGTTTTTTGTATGATCGTATCAGAACATCACTTATCAAGCAATTAAACTTAAATTCACAGCATGTTTTGTGAGAGAATAAATACACATCAAGGTTTTGGTGTTTAGATGCAAAGAGAAAGAAAAATCATACTTCCTCATTCAATAACATGTTCACACATGGGCACATGTTTAGAGACACATAAACACACAGACAGCATGCACACAAACACAGAGTCAGCCACCCACCGAGGGTTTTAGATCCACAGTGGATATCAGATAGATGGCAGATCCTCTAAAGCTCTAAAACTGAGCTTGCAAATTACCATCACCTCCTCCAGCCTTTCACATGCATACCTACTTTCTTTCAATCCCCCTCTTTTCTCCTACCGCTCTCTCTCTCTTACATTGAGGGTCTCATGTTACATTATGTAGGTTTTGTATGGTTTACAAGACAGTTAAGTTTGGAGAAAGCCATGTAACTAAGGCTGGAAGAGCAGAGTTGCTCCTGAAAAGGCTTCTCAGTGACATTATTTTTTACTGGCGGTTAGAAAAAAGCTCATATAGCCTGCATTGTGTGCTGCAGTTTGTGCAAATTTATCAAGAATAACCCACCCATTATAACAAGTGTTACTATTTTACTGTTAATACAGGTACAGTACAAAGATGACTCTGCACATCATTTTTATACTATTAGTGTGACCATCTTGAAACTGACAAGTGCTGATTTTGCTCCTATTCAACACAAAGTACAACAAGATAGGAAATTCAATTTAAAGCCAATTGAAGTATGCTTACATTTTCATAAAATAATGTTTAATATACCTTTTGGGGTTATGATTAACATTTAAGGTGACACTTCATATAGTGGGAACGTTATGTACCAGTAAAAAAAAGCCCTGGCCTCATGATGACACCAGTTCCCACTTACGTAAAACGATGTTCAACTATTCACTTCCTGTCTCACTTAAACCCACTGACTGTGTGTGTGTGTGTGTGTGTGTGTGTGTGTGTGTGTGTGTGTGTGTGTGTGTGTGTGACTGTATGTGAGCACTTGTGTTTTTCTGCACACTTGTACATTTGTGTGCACTTATGAGAGTTTTCAGGTACTTCTACCCTTGATTTCTGTGTACACATGTGCATGTATTTTAGTGTGTATATATTGTGTGTGAGACAGCGTGTGTGTGTGTGTGTGTGTGTGTGTGTGTGTGTGTGTGTGTGTGTGTGTGTGTGTGTGTGTGTGTGTGTGTGTGCATGCAAGTGTGCGACGGAAAGAAGACAGAGAGAGAGTACCTCGTTAGGTAAACTGTTTGACATTCACGTGGAAGAAGTGATAAACAGGAAACATCGAGACCCCCCGCAGTGTCCCACCGCCACACGCCTGGGTCATACCAAACATCCCCAATATAAACATGTCTGATACATGGACATTTATAGTTATCAACCCTGTCAAAACATCAAAGCATAGTATGAACATTGTCTCCTTGCATACAAGAATGGATTTTGTGATATGAGTTGGCCTCACAATCCATGAGAGCTGTACACTTCCGTACAAGTTAGCTGGTTAATGGGAAGCAGCACTTTTAAAAAATAAAAGAGTCTAAAGTGTCAGAAATTAGTCCAGCACTGTTCTAAAATTTTTCAAAATTAATTATATTTTCATTTGAAAAAATGTAAATTGACTCAAATCAACTCCATCTATCAGCCTATCTATCCATCCTGCAGAGGGAATTATTACCTCAAAACAATATAACTTTACAGAGCTAGTTCAGTTCAGTGAAAGCTAAGGGCAAAGTCAAAGAGTGAGGCATAAATTACTGTTTCTGTGTGTGGTACATCACTCTGGTAGTCATGTGGTAAATATTGTGTTTCCTGTCTCCTCCCTAACTGTTTTGGTAATTGGCTTGTGTTAACCCTGTGACCCAGTGACTGCAGGCTTAGGCCTGGCCTGTGTGTGTGTGTGTTTGTGAATGTGGTGAAAGTGTGTGTATGTGTCCATGAGTGCGTGAGAGAAAAGTATGTTTTACATACAAACTATAAAACTGGAAAAGGTTTGCAGTAACTAATAAGCCAAGATTTATTTGATAGATGTTCAAGGGATGTGCGTTAGCATCTTTCTGAGGTAGCAACTGCTACCTACTAGCCTCTTTAAGCATTTTTTTTTGTAGTGGGCATGTATTTATTGTATTTGTTGTTTTATGAGCAGCCACGTACATATCCACAATTTGTATTTATTTTTGATATCAAAGCTTCCTTTAATTTTATTAGCGTTGCTTTGGCAAACTATAGGTCTTGCTCAGGCAAAAATAAAATAAAAACTTTTAAAAATGTTATAAGGGCTTTGTCTTAATTTGGTATCACTCTTCACTTGCCATTTTTATGATTTCCCTCTATTTATTATTTTTTGTGCAGAAGCTGAATATTGGTATAAAAGGTTATGTAATTATCAAAAACAATGTTACAACAATAATGATAATAATTATGATAATGTAATTATGAGGATGATGATGAGTATAATATTACTACTACTTTCTTTTTCTCCTATCACTGCTATGCATGTGGCAACACAGTAAAGATATGTGTACATAAGCGCTGTGAAATTCTGCTTTTCTGTTGCAAGTGCAGAAGATACTACACTGGTCTGTAAATGGTCTTACATCCAGTCCGATCCCAACTTTATTTCAACTGTGATGAGGTGTTTACATAACAGCTGCAATATTTGGAGTGCTGCTTTAATCTGGTGCTAATTAAAATATGTGCCTGTAAACACACTGATTCAGTGAATGAGAGTATGAAATGAAAAACCTGAAGTGGCTTGGCGCAGAAGTTGAGAGTGAGGTTACATAGTAGCTGTGTGACAGTTATGTTTTCCTACTGCTTGGTGGATACATCAGTTCTTCCTCAGTGCTGAAGCTTCTGTCTGTTCTGCCCAATTCAGCTGAATCATGTACAACCAACTCTTAATTACTGCTGTACAGCCACTGACCCTAACCCTGAGAGTTTACCTATTTATAAAGGGGTTAAGCGAGATTCCCTACCTGCTTGCTCTCTATAAGCTGCTCTGTGTAATAGTGTTTGCTGAATGCATATTTGTAACTCTATATAACCCACACAGCGAAATTTAACTTGGCTCCAAGGTCCCTGGTCTGCAATGATTTGTATTTTCCATGTCATGTACACGAGGAAATAAATTATTGTAACTAAATGCCATGATTACAAGTAAACATCTACTGTGTGGGCATGTGCGTGTGTGCATGCAGTTAGTCAGAGCACGGGAAAGCTTGGGGGCTGAGACTGGGGCCAGTTAGTGCTGCTGAGTGGTTGGAGATACAGAACAAATGAGCAATTAAGGCACTCCTCTGTACCCCTCTTTTGTCCTGGGAGGCTGATTAGATTGGCTGTGACGTGCTAACAGGCAGAGGGGTCTCAGAAAACTCTTTCATCTCTCTTCCCTTCTCTATCCCACCCACTCTTCATCTGTTATGTTACCAATATGTGTGGTCAAAAAAGGCAGGAAAATTCATATGAGGTCTAAATAAATGGTGATTTTTGCTTAACAGAAAGTTAAGCCTCTTAAAAAATGTAAAATGTAAAATATTTTCTCTTGAAAGGTGAGAAAAATCATTTGAATTTGGTGTTACACACATACTGTATGCAAATGCATACAGGGAAAAGCATATAAATGATGCCTATGTTGAACTGAATGATCTTTGCTTTTCTCATGTTCTGACAAACTGACACAAGTTACATTGCTATTAAAATTAAATTTACACTCATTTGTGTTTGCTTTCATGTAAACGGCTGTATGTCAATTAAAAGATTTATTCCAATAAAGAGTTATTGATCAATAAAAAAACATTGCTGCTGCTGTGAAGGTGAAGCATATTGTTATTTCCCACAGTCTTATATATAATGTTTGCCAATGAAACAGTTCATATTCTTGAGAACAAAATCATCTTTTGATTGAAATTTTGGCTGATGAATTTTAAATAGCACCTTTTTTTCCAAAATTGACTAAGTGTACATTATATTCTGCAATAAAACCAAATCAAATATACAGAGACTGAGCCAGTACAGTCCTGTGCCATGAAAGAAAATACACATTTTCATCCCAACAGTTTAGCAGCTGCTTTCTTTGATTATATCCTCTTTTGGCAAAATGTTAGCATTAGTGAAATCTGCTTCTGCTGCATTTGCTTGAAGTGAGAACCTGCAGAGTCTCCCACGGCACAGAATTGGTTGTGGCTGAGAGGGAACATTAGTTGCATATGTATTTTGCAGACACTGGTGTTCAATGAAACAGAATGAGCTAAGCCAAGATGACATCACAAGGGGCCTGCAGTCCAATCGTGTGCCGTTTCAGTAGGTGTCCAATTAGGCCGCCTGCACTTCCACTCACCCATCCGGCCCTATCGCGGTCAGATATGGAAGCCTGTCCAAACAAAACATCTCTTTGTTTCCACTGGCACTGGCCATTCAACAGCCCTGGCCTCTCATCAGCTCTGATCTGCAAAACTCACGTTCTGTTAAACTAATCTAAGATTGAGTCCATGTGTCTGAGCGTGTGTTAGGTGTAACATTTTAAGGGAAGGGAAGTGGTAACTTCCAGCATCTTATCCAGTCCCTGAGAAATCAACATACACCAGAAGTATCAGGTCCCAAATGTGCAGAAATCAACGACCTGTCCCAGTATTCTTAATCTCATTTGTGTTAAGTGTTGTTCTCAGCAAAATCTGGCTTCTGCAAATGTTTTACGTGCCATGCAATCAAAAGTGAAGCAAACTTCACTGGAAAAATAAAAGTATTTCAATACAGTCTAGTGATGAGTCATTCTTTTCGTGCCATGTATGGCGTTACCTTGGCAGTTTGGAGATAGGCTATTATGGTCCATCCCTGGGGAACAGGACAGGACAGAGAGATATGAGTGGTATCTGCAGCTACAGAGTCCACGACCCCAATGTGTAAACAGTGGCTTGTGTGTTAAGACAGGAGAGGACAGAATGGGACAAGGCCCTTCCCCAGCCAAAAGACACCACTCTCCCAGCAACTCTCAGACTGCTATTAAACATCTTACACTCAAAGAGAGACAGAGAGAAGGGGACTTGCAGGGTGGGAGGGAGGGAGCTCTAGTAAAAGTATTTGTATGAGGAATGAACATGAAAAGGAGAACGAGAGAGAAATAAAGGAAGGATGAATTTGTCTTGTGTATGTGCTTGAAAATGTGAGAGAGCGACAGAAACATAATATCAAACTCATTTCAGTAATTTAAAACATAAAACACAACATATATGAATCTTCTGACATGAATGCAATAGTTAATCAGTTTGTATGTACGTCTCATATGAATTTAATGCAACATGTTATAGAAATTACAAACCATTTGTTTTATACTCATCATTGCTTAATTTTTCATTATCCTTTACTTTCTTTTATGCTGTTTGACCCCAAAAACAATAGCACACTCTATCTATTCTTGTCTACTGTATCTATAGCTGACAAAAAGCTGAGGAAACCCTTGATGATGTCATGCCAGAACAGGTATGAAGGCAATCCTGAGTATGAAGAGAAGACAGACTGTGTTCTGTGTACTTCCTCACTGAATCCACCAATTATACTGAATTAAGAGAACAGTTAATACACAAAGCCAGCATCATATATATGATGCTAACTGTGTGTATATATACATCATTGAAAATGTATTGAATCAGGTAATAATTAATATAGCTTTGTCAATATAATAATATGATAACATTCATGCCAATACAGCATGTTTAATTTTGGAAGGAAAAAGGAGGCTGATGCCACTTTTTCAATCCAGGAATGAGAAAGTTACAAAGAAACAGAGGGAGCAACAAACACAAATACTGAAAGACAGAGAAAGCAATGGAAAGAGAGAGAGAGCTCCACCGCTCTTCTGGGTGGTCCATGTTAGGAGGAGTATAGAGAACAGGCAAACAGGCAGATGTAAACTGTAAACCATCTCTGCTCTACAATGGGCCAAAATGCTGCTGGCACTGGCCACAGAATCAACATAAGACTACTGCATCCACATTTAGGGAGAGACAGTGGCAGTGATAGACAGAAAATCAAATGTCGAGCTGAGGAACATGTACAACATAAATGTGATGAGTCACTAACGTCCAGAAAGATGGGGGAGGCAGGGATAATTTTTCATGAAAAGTAGAATCCCCTCCCTGAGCTACTACCTTATCGTGGTGGAGGGGTTTGCGTGTCCCAATGACCCCAGGAGCTCCGTTGTCGGGGGCTTTATGCCCCTGGTAGGGTCACCCAAGGCAAACAGGTCCGGGGGGAGGGACCAGACAAAGCGTAGCTCACAAAACCCAAATGACGAGTACAATACATGGTCCTTGGTTTCCCTTGCCCGGACGCGGGTCACCGGGGCCCCCCCCTGGAGCCAGGCCTGGGGGTGGGGCTCGATGGCGAGCGCCTGGTGGCCGGGCCTGCACCCATGGGTCCCGGCCGGGCACAGCCCGAAGAGGAAACATGGGACCCCCTTCCAGCGGACCCACCACCCGCAGGAGGGGCCAAAGGGGAAGGGTGCGATGCGAGCTGGGCAGCAGCCGAAGGCGGGGGCCTTGGCGGTCCGACCCTCGGCTGCAGAAGCTAGCTCTAGGGACGTGGAATGTCACCTCTCTGGCGGGGAAGGAGCCCGAGCTGGTGCGCGAGGTTGAGAAGTTCCGGCTAGATATAGTCGGCCTCACCTCGACGCATAGCAAGGGCTCTGGAACCAGTCTTCTCGAGAGGGGTTGGACTCTCGTCCACTCTGGAGTTGCCGTTGGTGAAAGGCGCCGGGCAGGGGTGGCAATACTTATTGCCCCTTGGCTTGGCGCCTGTATGTTGGAGTTTACCCCAGTGGATGAAAGGGTAGCCTCCCTCCGCCTTCGGGTGGGGGGACGGATCCTGACTGTTGTTTGTGCCTATGGCCCAAACAGCAGCTCAGAGTATCCACCCTTTCTGGACTCCTTGGAGGGGGTGCTGGAAAGTGCTCCCTCTGGGGATTCCATCATTCTGCTGGGGGACTTCAACGCTCACGTCGGCAGCGACAGTGAGACCTGGAAGGGAGTGATTGGGAGGAACGGCCCCCCCAATCTGAACCCGAGCGGTGTTCTGTTATTGGACTTCTGTGCTCGTCACAGATTGTCCATAACGAACACCATGTTCAAGCATAAGGGTGTCCATATGTGCACTTGGCACCAGGACACCCTAGGCCGCAGTTCGATGATTGACTTTGTAGTCGTGTCGTCGGACTTGCGGCCGCATGTCTTGGACACTCGGGTGAAGAGAGGGGCGGAGCTGTCAACTGACTGGTGGTGAGTTGGCTCCGATGGTGGGGGAGGATGCCGGTCAGACCTGGCAGACCTAAACGCATTGTGAGGGTCTGCTGGGAACGTCTGGCAGAGTCTCCTGTCAGAGAGAGCTTCAATTCCCACCTCCGGGAGAACTTTGACCATGTACCGGGGGAGGCGAGGGACATTGAGTCCGAGTGGGCCATGTTCCGCGCCTCCATTGTCAAGGCGGCCGACCGGTCCTGTGGCCGCAAGGTGGTCGGTGCCTGTCGTGGCGGCAATACCCGAACCCGCTGGTGGACACCGGCGGTGAGGGATGCCGTTCCAACTATAGGGGGATCACACTCCTCAGCCTCCCTGGTAAGGTCTATTCGGGGGTACTGGAGAGGAGGGTCCGTCGGATAGTCGAACCTCGGATTCAGGAGGAGCAATGTGGTTTTCGTCCGGGTCGTGGAACTGTGGACCAGCTCTACACCCTCTGCAGGATCCTTGAGGGTGCATGGGAGTTTGCCCAACCAGTCCACATGTGCTTTGTGGACTTGGAAAAGGCATTCGACCGTGTCCCTCGGGGGGTCCTGTGGGGGGTTCTCCGGGAGTACGGGGTATCGGACTCCCTGATACAGGCCGTCCGTTCCCTGTACGACCGGTGTCAGAGCTTGGTCCGCTTAGCTGGTAGTAAGTCGGACTCGTTTCCGGTGGGGGTTGGACTCCGCCAGGGCTGCCCTTTGTCACCGATCCTGTTCATAATTTTTATGGACAGGATTTCTAGGCACAGCCAGGGCGTTGAGGGGTTCCGGTTTGGTGATCTCAGGATTGGGTCATTGCTTTTTGCAGATGATGTGGTCCTGTTGGCTTCATCAGACCGTGACCTCCAACTCTCACTGGATCGGTTCACCGCCAAGTGTGAAGTGGCCGGGATGAGAATCAGCACCTCCAAATCTGAGTCCATGGTCCTCAGCCGGAAAAGGGTGGAGTGCACCCTTCGGGTCGGGGATGAGATCCTGCCCCAAGTGGAGGAGTTCAAGTACCTCGGGATCTTGTTCACGAGTGAGGGAAGGATGGAGCGGGAGATCGACAGGCGGATCGGTGCGGCGTCTGCAGTAATGCGGGCTTTGCACAGATCCGTCGTGGTGAAGAGAGAGCTGAGCCGAAAGGCGAAGCTCTCGATTTACCAGTCGATCTTCGTTCCTACCCTCACCTATGGTCACGAGCCTTGGGTAGTGACCGAAAGAACGAGATCGCGGGTACAAGCGGCCGAAATGAGCTTCCTAAGTAGGGTGGCTGGGCTCTCCCTTAGAGATAGGGTGAGAAGCTCGGTCATCCGGGAGGAGCTCGGAGTAGACGCGCTGCTCCTCCGCGTTGAGAAGAGCCAGATGAGGTGGCTCGGGCATCTAGTTAGGATGCCTCCCGGACGCCTCCCGGGTGAGGTGTTCAGGGCACGTCCCACCGGTAGGAGACCCCGGGGAAGACCCAGGACACGCTAGAGAGACTATGTCTCTCGGCTGGCCTGGGAACGCCTCGGGATCCCCCGGGAAGAGCTGGACGAAGTGGCTGGGGAGAGGGAAGTCTGGGCTTCCCTGCTTAGGCTGCTGCCCCCGCGACCCGACCCCGGATAAGCGGTAGAAGATGGATGGATGGATGGATGGATGGAAGTAGAATAGTTGCTCTTGCAGTAAACCTACCTCAGATAAACAGGTCATATAGCCTGCAAGCTGTTGGCTGACTAAGGGGATCGGACAGCCACACTCGCACACACACACACACACACACACACACACACACACACACACACACACACACACACACACACACACACACACACACACACACACACACACACATGCATGCATGCATGCATGCTGAGAGTTACAACAAGTAGGAAATGACACAATTTGCTTGTGATTCCAACTGTCAAACATGAGGACGTTGACCCTGGTTGAAAGGGAGCAGTGTAATCTCTTAGCAATCAACTGTATGTTTAAATGGAGCCATGGCCCAGCAGTTTACCTTGTCCACGGCAGCACACAGCGATTTAAAGTTTGGGGAGCCTGCGGTCTGAGGTCGGGCCAGTGGGGGCACTTTAAAGGACCATATTTAGTGACGAATCCTCTCCTGTGGATGACCTATTGGGAAACATGCGTGTCTGGCTTTCTTGCTGCCTTCTTTGGTACACTGGGAAGGAGGCCTGTTGAACTGGCTGAGAGAAACAGGAGAGAAGAGTTGGCTAGCAGGCACTCATCATCCCTCACCACAGGAAATTAAGGCAAACAATCAAGACCTTACATCCTGTCCATGAGACCACACTATGCTCTGGTCAGGAAAGTGTGTGTGTGTGTGTGTGTGTGTGTGTGTGTGTGTGTGTGTGTGTGTGTGTGTGTGTGTGTGTGTGTGTGTGTGTGTGTGTGTGTGTGTGTGTGTGTGTGTGTGTGTGTGTGTATGTGTATGTCTCCAAGTCTTTAAAAGATCTGCATGTTTTCTACAACTCACCTCAGTGCATTTTTTGTTCTTCAGGGGATTCTCATCTCTAAAACTACATACAGTAATTACAAGCAGAGATTATGTAATGGTATATTTATTCTTTAATGTTAATTGTATAATTTTAGTGATTTTATCTTTAATCTATCTATTATCTAATGTCTAACTTTTAAAAATTGTATATCGTTGAAATGTAACAAAAATTCATCAGAAAAGGATACATTTTTGAAATTCACTGAGCCAAGTTACAAAGTGCTGTCATGTAGTCTCAGTGGTGTGATACAGTATAAAATATATTTAGACCCTTTTTGTATCAGCATTAGAAATTCAATGGCTCTGTTTTACAAAAAATCCTAAAATCAAGATCAGTTTGTAGATGATTTTTTAAAAATAATTCTACAGTAACGTTCTCCATAAAAATGGGGAGTTATCAAATTAGGAGGTGAACCTTTCACAAAAAAGTGTTTTCTACGGAACAAAAACTGTCCCTTTAAAATAGGTAACAACACCAGACACTGAATATTGGCTTTTCTTTTTTTTTTTTTAAGTAATTTGTCATGGCATTGGAACCACAAACAAAATTTGATGTTTGTCCACCCTCACTTTTTCAACTTTGTCCTCTCCTCATCATCCTCACCTTAATGTCCTGCACTTTTAATCTGTATACTTCCCCTGGCTCTCTCTGTCCTCCCCCTTCCTCCACTCTTCTTCCCCTGCCTCCCCCTCAGGGGTTCTCAGGTTACCAAGCGTCACTGGCCAGACAAGCTGGGGATTCTTTCAACGAGCAAATTACAGGCAATTAGGAGCCCAAAGGATAACATTTAGTGTGCAGGGGATAGGCTGAAGCAAGAAGAGAGTAGGTTTGTGCTGTGGAACACCCAGATCCTGGACAGCGTGTGTGTGTATGTTTGTGTGTTTGTGTTGTATTAGGTGCAAATGTGTAGACTAAGTCCTCATAACCACAAATTCAGACCCCAAGACATAGTAATCCAACTAACCTGCCTGCTACACCTCTGGAACACAGACACACAAACACTATAGAAGTAGAAAGTAAAGCCTCCCTAACTGAAGAGCACCAACAGGACAGACACAGTTACAATGGGAGTGCCACACACAAGAGTGTTTAGAGAAGCAGAATGGTAAAGTGCCTTATAAACTGTAATGTTTTTCAGGACCTCTTGAACTTCAAACCAATACATCTCTCAGTTTTGTGTGTGTGAAAGGGAGAGAAAGAGAGAGTGAGTGTTAGTATGTGCTGCCATCATGCATTTACCGCTCTGAACAAAATGTGAGAGAAGACTGAGGAGATTAGATCTGAATTGGATGAATAAGGAGGAATGGAAAAATGTATCTCAGCATCTCCGCATGATGGGGTTTGATTTCTCAGAGTATCTCAAATGAGTCCAATTTATGCTGGGGGAAGCTTTGCACTAAATGCACATTTGGTTTGTGTTCTATGTGAGAGGAGTTCAGAAGGTCAAACTCATCTCAGTGATCACTGTTAATAAAGTGAGGTTTCACCAAACAATGAGGTGAATATTAAAAAGTGACTCCAGATGGCTATTTTACCATTTATCATGCAGGAAACATCTATCCATTAAATCCTCAACAAAGCCTCCAAAACTTAATTCTCTCAATCAAACAGACTCTATGACACCTCTACAGTACCCCCATTGCTATCACTTGACACCATTCAGTTGGCATGTCTGGTACATGTTCAACCTGTTCATTTTTTAAACTGCTGTGGAATTAGCAAACTATTACAGCAAATTACCCCTTGCCTGTAATTAGGTGAGAAAAAAAGAGATCAAGCAAGAGAGGATGAGTACACAAAGGATACAGCTGTGAACAAACGGGGCCTGGAGGAGCCAACATCATAATTCCAGGCCTATCATTGTAATCACTGCTCCATCACAAAATGGATTTTGTCAGGGCCCGCCAAGTCCACTAAGAGCTGCTCCAGTTAAACATTAAGCAGCTGGTCTTTCTCTCTTTCTCTCTCTCTCTCTCTCTCTCTCTCTCTCTCTCTCTCTCTCTCTCTCTCTCTCTCTCTCTCTCTCTCTCTCTCTCTCTCTCTCTCTCTCTCTCTCTCTCTCTCTCTCTCTCTCTCTCTCTCTCTCCCTCTCTCTCATACACACCCACAGAGACACATAGATAAAACACACGCAAATATATTATCTAGCTTTGTTTGTGTATTTGGAAAGGATAAGAATATTTGCATAGTGTGAGTGTACCTGTGTGTGTGTGTGTGTCTCTGAAAGTGTGTGTTTCAAGTAAAGGCTGGAGCTGGTTTGGATTAGCTCTGTGTCTTGTTCAATCTGACAACAGTGACGTGTGCCCCGGTGGCCTGCACTGTTGCAGCAGTGTGTGTTTGTGCGTGAACTTGTGTTTGTGTGTGTACCTGCCGCCTCACTGCTGGCTGGGAATGCAGGGAATGCTTCTGACTTTGAATGACCCCACCCCTGTCCTGCTTGCCCAGCCCACTCCAGAGGGACATTGATGGGGAGTGATGGGGGTGTTCATGGAGGGGTATAAGGGGGGAGGGTAGTGACAGTTCAGTAACACTCACCAGAGCCCGCCGTCCCTTGTCGCAGAGTGGCATCGCCCACCCTCAGTGCCAGAAGGGAGAGTTTATTTTTTTAGCTCCTGCTCTCCCTAGCGCCAGCTACAGAGGACCACCGAGCTCGGGGTCTCTCTCCCTCCGCCAGGCCGGAAAGAGATTTATTGGTGAGGGTGAATGAAAAAAAAAAGCCTTGTGACCTCCACTTAACTAGAAGTAAACACATGGCTGTGATAGTTAAATCAAAAGTGCATGCTCTTCTCTCACTGTCAGAGCAGTGGGGTTATGGGAGTGCTGTAAACAGGTTGTACTTTTTAGAGCAATGGATGGGAATGTGGAGATGTCAGAGCTGAGGCCTTTATGGTTTCCTCAAAATGCGGTGGAATCTGTCCTAAAATAGATTAAAAAGAAGAAGAAAAAGAATGATTCTAAAATGCCCAAATGGTAGTATGATGTTTTAAAATTATAAAGCAATACTGTAAACTTGTATTCAGTGAGGACTGCATGCCACATTTGAAGCATCTGTTTTAGTGGCTAATTCGGTTTCAAGATTGAATAAAAAGTTAAGGATGAGATGTATCATATCAGTCCACTTTTTTATTTACCCACTGATTACAGCTGTGTATAAAAGCACAACGCATCTTTTAAAAAATCTCCATCTGAAATCAGATCCAATCCTCCTGCCCATTAAAACACCCACCACTAATAACACACATCTGTTTGACATCATATTTATTTTACATTGAGAAAGTCTCTATCACTTGTTTGGCTTGTTCAATATTGTGCTTTTAAAGGCAAGCTGTCGGTATACATGTTTACTGACCTTTAGGGTTTTGATCAATACATTCAGCTAATAAATTGCATTACATTTGTGGTTTGTCTGCGTCAGCTCATAGAAATCTGTACACTACATAGCAGCAAGTCACAAGTGCATATGCATTCAATAATAATCCGAATCAGAGTGATAGAAATTAGATTTGTTTTAAACTATTCTTATTTTACTAACAATATTTCATCAGTTTTGAGTCAGTGCTGCATATTAAATGAATTAATGTTTGTAGGCTTCTCTTTCATAATTAGCTAGCTCATTGCATCAGTGATTTAGTGACACTTACTGTTTATAAGTATATAATTAATCAATAAATGGTTTGTAACATGCAGTAATACAGTTGTAAGTAGATATAGGAATATTTTCAAGTGTTATTAATCTATTTGTCAATAACAATAACTAAACTCCTGTTAAGCATCCATACTTGGTGTGTATTCCCCATACTTAATGCTTGATTAATGCATAATGCTTAATACTTGTAATTACAAAACTAATGTCAAAGTGTTTTGTTACAAAAATGTAATCTTGTCTTGTCTTATTAATCTAATCAATGTATTGATACCTGCATATTAAGTCGTGTTAAAATAAACTTTGCAATTCATTTTCAAAAACTCATCAATTGTGCACAATTGATTTATTCAATTTCGTTTTACAAATATATGCAATTGACAGGCAACATTAATATCAATAATAAATACAAATATCTCTAAAACCTGATTAATAGCTCAGAGCACTTTGTTATTCCAGTAAAATGTCTGAAACACAGGTGCATAATCCTGCTGATACAGAGTGGGAGTGAGACATCAGTGTTAGATGCCAGTGATTACACCACTTTTCTTTGCACAGCCAACAGTTACAAAATGTTCTTCACATATCAGTGAAGAATACAAGGTTTTCCACTTGGACTGCACTCCAAATTTCTCTATCCTTTTCCCTCAAAAACAGTGACTGACCCTATCCCACCCCCCACTTTTCAATTCCATCCATGTAAAAATAACCATTTTTCTTAGCTGCATCTATCTGTTGTGTTTTACACTACACTGGCCTTCTGTTGACCTCATCCTGTCTCCCTGTTTCTCCTCACTTCCAGACATTTTCGTGGTTATAGACTAAGTCAGTGCAGCAAGTGATGTGGACAAAGAGGACTATCCATTTTAAAGAACATACACCACCAATGCTAAAAAAATAACAGACTCTTGCTCCTTTGGGGAGACACAAAGAAAGCCAGACTCAGGCTGCACACAGTGGTTGTATGCAGCCTGAGTCTGGCTTTCCTGTCTAGACCAGTGGAGATAGGGTTAATGAAATGCTGAACGCTGTCTGAACACTGTCTGAACATTGACTGAAGCATCCATCTTCAACTTGTTCCTCCTGAAGCGGACCATCACACCTCTGCATACACCTTCATTTTTCCTATCCCACCCCCTTGCTCCTTCTCCCAAACAGTATATCCTCCATTGCCTGCCTCCTCTTACTCCACTCACCATTCTTGACCATTAACTTATATTCACTGTCACTCAGGAATTCTTCCTCCCCACATCCACATCACTTTTGCTTTTGCGCATGCGCGGTCTCTTTCTATGGGGAAGCACCATTTATGAGACCGTCCTAGAATAAATGGTGGTCAGCAGTTCAGCATGTTGGCTCATCCAGCTCTGTAAATATGGATGACTGACCCAGCCGAAGGGAAAATGTGTGAGTGTCTTAAACAGCGGCTGTAGGGTTCTGCCAACAGAGCACCTGGATGGTGTTAATCACAGCTCAACATAAACACTGCTTGAAAATGACGGCCCACGTGCACATGACCACGTGAATGTGCACACAAACTGTCTTCTTTATGTGCGGGGACACATGCATGCTAGTAAAGTGCCACACAGACACTTGCTGATGTAATACAAACTGCACCCACACAGAAGCATCCATTATTGTGCCTTCCATAAGAGAGCCAAAAGTGAATACAGGAGAGCACATCCCATCATCCTGATATTCAGACTGAAAGGCCATTCCTTTACCACTTCATTAATCAGTCTGATTTTGCCTTGTAGTTCGCCATTTTTCTGTGAGGGGAGGATTTGATTTTGCCGTAACCAGTCACTAGTGACTGATGTATCCAGCCGCTCTGACATCATTTTCTTACAACACTGAAGCTGCCTTCGCCAGAAAAGTTAGCAGAAGTTAAGCACATTTACAGACAGCAACAGGTGGCTGATACTGAATATAAATATAATTTATTCACTGACAGGTTGTTATTGCAAGGTGTGCTGATAACAAACCAGAAAATAAGTGTTCCCTCCACCATATTCATTTTCTTTATCATCTTGAGTGCATTATTGCTATTATAACATGGCCACCAAGGCATCAGATGAGTCACTGCAATCAATTATATATTTAAAAATATCTTGTTCAAATCCAATATATTACATATATTACATATTACATATTCTAATTGTATAGAATGCCCACAATTAAATGTGTTTTATACAGTAATATGTCACTGTCACACATGTGGACAAAATGACAAACCATAAAAACAAACATACATAGTCAGTAGACAGTAGACACTTCAATACAGATCATAGTTGAACACATTTTGGTCTTGTCACGAACCCTAAAGAATTATACTGTTTTCACTGAATAATTACAATTTAAGACACTATTTTAATCTCTACAGACAACAGGATAAACTTTATGCTTAGTATAGTGGTCAAAAATCACTTTTTTTGTCCTCTTCATGTCTATCTTTGTTAAATCAACACAAGACAGACAGAATAAGAAATACAACACAAAAACCCACATACTTAGACACATACAATCCTACATAGACTTGCAACCCCACACAAAGACACAGAAAAGGAGGGGGACACATTTCACCATCCTTGTTTCACTACAAACTGATCTGCTCACCAAAGTATTTTAAATCGCTCTTATGGCACTTAGCCATCACTGTATTTATCTCTTTGGGACTCAGACTTGGCCATAATGGATCATCCTCACTGTCGCTTAAGATACAGTCAGCTCTTTAGTAAGTAAACTCATGCTGTCACACATCAGCCCATCGGCCAAAGCTCTCCAGGCTCTCCAGTGGAGGGGGCCCTTGGTCTAGCATCTCTACCGGGGCTATCTCAGTGTCTGTAGGGCAAACAGGAGTACAGGGCTGGCCTGTACGCTGAGAATGAGCATGTTTTATGGCCCAGTCTCTGGGCTGAGATAAACACAGTCAGCATGCCATGAGAAGGTTGTGTGTGAGTGTTCATCAGTCAAAAAAGAAAGACGTATTATCTGTTTAAACTGCCTCAGTGCAGCCAGGCCACACAGCGGGCCTGCTGCCTATTTCAGTTGAACTTACCCGATCTGGCCTTCATCTTGTATCTGCAATACTTTTTTAAAGGCTTTGAAATTTCCATTTCTACATCAAGTATCCAAATTGTAGCAATGTTACAGTGTGATTGCTGAAAAATCAAACTTATATTGGAAAAAATTATGAACAGTTTTTTCAGAGTGGGTCTGTTGTATTTAAGGCATACTGATAATGATGATTGATAAATATCATTTGAGGATCATATCATATTAGTGTGTAATAAAAGTGTCCATATATGCTTCTTTTTCCTGCCTGTCAAGTTTATCTGTTCTGCTGTGCTATATATTTCCCACCAGACTTACCATATGACATCTCTGAACTGTTTGCTTACCCTCCCATGTATTAAGCCAACAATCTGGAAACCACAGTGTCCAAACTTCAACCACAACAGACCAGGTCTCGGTTTTCAGGACAGGGTCTGGTTTTACTGGAGGTGCACAGGATGGTGGTGTGTGATGTAAAACCAGTGATGCAGATAGACACTGAAAGAGATAATGCAATCATTTTGTTGTCTGTCCCAAATTTGGCATTATGACAGAGAAAAGAAATTGTAATAATAGTTCAGTTCAGTTCAGTTCAGAGCTTTATTGTCCCCCAAAGGGGAAATTCGATTTGCAGTGACAGTACAAAACAGGAATTATAATAATACTGTACACTAATTAAGAAATAAACTGTTAGATTTGTTCACAACTACATTATAGTGTGTTCTAAGCTGTTTATTAAATATTCATATACTACATATAAATGCTAATGATGGAGAGTGAGGGGTGGGGAGGTGGCACTCTGGATTTTTCCTTTTTTTTAATATATATATATGTGTTGCATTTTTTTTTGCATTGTGTTCACTTTGTTTTATGCTTCTTAACTGAAAAACTCAGCTTGAACCTGTGACCTTTACTTTATGGGAAGCAATGTAGCGATATCACTTCTCCTATGGAGCCAGCTGGAGTCGCTTCACTCCCAGCCCATTAGCACTCGGTACATCCAGCTGTGTCTCTGTCAGACAACCGACCTGATGAACAGTATGTTACCAGCTCCTCCTGCTTCACTTGTCATGAAGAGATCAACCACACAGGAAGAGAGGTAGTAAACTAAGATCAACAAGTTAGTTTCACTGTGTCCCTTCACTTCTTTACCTAAGCAAACACACACACACACACACACACACACACACACACACACACACACACACACACACTTGGCGACCTGTGTGGTTGTGAGGCCCAGCCCGACCCTGTCTACTCACACATTGATTAACCCTGAGAGTGTTTGGCCATTAGAGCCCGATCTACAGAAATCAAACCAATATGTGAACTCTGTGATTAGTGTCAAAAGTATTACAACCCCTTTCACTCAGAAACCAGAGCTCGGTGCATTCCAGTCCTGCTCCCCATATCTCTGGTATGAAATACAAATACTCTACAATGAGGGAGAGAAGCACAGGAGAGATGCAGGGTGGGGGTTATCGAACAGCTATATTTTTTCCACACATTTCTTTGCCATGTCGATTTGGAGAACGTCACCCATGTGCTCCCTCTCTCCCACCTTCTCACTCTCTCTTTAACATACATACACACACACACACACACACACACACACACACACACACACACACACACACACACACACACACACACACACACACACACACACACACACACACACACACACACACACACACACACACACACACACACACACAAGCCCACAATCAGTTATAAAAATATTTCTCCAACGTCAAACGTCCAGGGGCTTCTGAGGCAATGCAATTCTCCCCAGTGGGAGGCAAAAAGAGGAAAAGTCTGCACTCTACCTGCTTTACTAACAGACCTCCCTGAAATCCACTGCCTGCCTTTCACCTGTAACGACAGCCACACCACATGAATACAAGCCAATAAGCCCAGAGGGCAAAGGGCAACAATACAACAGAGGCTTTCTCCCAGTGCAGACAGAGCCCCTCGCTGCTTAACACCAGCCAAAGACACAAATGCCTCCTGTATCATTTATGGTATCCAAAAAACCCAAAAGCCAAGGACAGGAAAGAAGGAGAGACAGTAGGGATACAGTACAATGGCCGGAGTGATGGAAGGATGGGGAGGTAACAGGAAGGACTTTTACCACACTGCGTGGGTGATGAGGACACTGAGGCGGTACAATGGTGTAGTGGGGATGTGTATTTACACTAGGGGTGATTTCTCTGCCCCATCCCCACCTCTGACTCAGTGGTACTGTGCTGAGTGGAAAGTGCAAGAAAGTCAATTTCCATTTCATTTTGACCAGAGATGTTTTTTTACTGTAGCTGTTCAATACACATCAATTCAGAGCAGTTTCTGACCTCAAGTTGAATATTTGACATGGCCTGTTCCCCCTGGAGACAGACCTTTCTTGTGTAGCATAATAATCTAAATTGCAGAGTCATAATTGAGATATGATATCATGTATCTCTCTCAGGGCTGGCTGGCATGACGGCAGAGTCCGAGCAGGAAGTTAGCGATAGGAACAAATTGTTAAGAGGAAGGAAATGTTTAAGTCCAGAGGGATGATAGCTGCAGATTGCTGTAACACACCTCTTCGGACATTTTAAGACACTATCGAGTTAAAGCTGTGCGTATTTTGCTACCACTGTGTATTCTGGGACTTATTTGGGGGCATTTGCTGACATATAACACTTTCATGACAGTTTCATCTTAACTATTCCTTATTTCTTTTTGCAGAATCATTATGTAGAACAGTGGGACATACTGGTGTTTGCCTTAATGCTTAATTTACACCTAATCCGGATAGAGAACCAGGACACTTTATGGAGGTTAAATGACTGTACCAAAACAATTCACATGTGACTGAAGTATACATTCAAATGTATTCGTTCATGGTATTATAGTTAACACCGAAAAGCCTTGGCAGCCTGCACCCTCTACTCTCTACACTTTATTCTTTGTTGTCAGGTTGTGATTTTCTATAACCCTTAACAGTGGTTTAGAAAATTGATTAAAATTGTGAGATTCGCCATGTAGAAAAATACATGAGTTCCACAAAGTTGCAGTAAACAGATGTTTATCTGACACTCTCTCACAGCCATTTACAATATGCCATTCGTGATTGAATGAATCTGATACAATTGTCTTTACTCCACTACGACTTCTCTTCTGATATTCCAACATTAGAACATGTTGATGCATTATTTATGTGCAGTGTCTCAGACAGCTCAATACACAGGCATATATGTACAGTGTATGTTCACGTTCAGTAATATTTCTTTCTTAAGATTTTTTCTGGCATAAACACCTTTAATTGACAGTACAGAGACAGGAAATTACAGGAGGGAGAAGGGGGTGTGACATGCAGAAACTCGAGCTGGGGTCCGCTGCGTATATGGCATGCGCTCTTAACCACTCGACCACCTGCGCACCCATGTTCAGTAATATTTCTGATCCATACATAAGGGGACTAATTTCACCCAACATAGGTAGCATTAACCGGAGTCTATCAGCCTCAGCCTGTTGATTCTCAGTGCTTCCTGTTGTATGTGATGTGACATACCAGCCTTATTGCTTTTTGTTGCAAACACAGTGTGGCTGCCCAGGCTGGAAGGTGCACATGTGGACTGCAGCCCTGCAGTGGAGGGCGGAGCTTATGGAGGTCTGGAGCTCCTCTCTCCACAGGTTTAGTCTACATGACTAGATCACTAGAGGCCCCACATGTGGATCTGACCACCATCAACGCCATCAGCACCAACACAGTGCTGTGGCACGTGCGCCCCTTTACCCAACATGTCTTAAAGGCTGAAGTGGCAACACAGAGAGAGAAAATAATCCTGCTCATTAATTTCATAACATAGTCACAGCAAACACACCTTCTGTTCAGATAATGTACTTATAAAATATTTTCTACTGTGCATAGTTCAATATGTACAGTACTACTCAAAAGTTTGGACACACCTTTCCATTCCCTTGAATGAGAAAGTGTGGACAGACATTTGACTGGTACTGTGTATAGCTTTAGGTTTCACAGCTCAGAGATGAGTTAGATCCTGTATGTGTGCATATACGTGTGTGTTCTTTCTGCGTGTTAATGGTTGCAACTACGATGTGAGGAGGTTCCCCCGAGGTGTTAGGGGGTAGTAAACAGATATGGAGCAGAGCGGACTCTCATGGTCTGCCTACCAGCAGGCCACTCACAGTTCACTACAAACAGCACACTTGAATGCTCTTTCTCTGTATGTCTCTATGTTTTTCTCTCTCACACTTACCTCCTCTGTCTGTCTGCTGTCAACCACAGGACACATATGACAAATAAGATGTAAGTTTACCAGAATGTGTGCACAGCCTTCAAAGTCCTAGTTATCAGATGATACTATTTTTTCTGAACCCCACCCTTGTGCACCAATCTGGCATAAACCTTCCTAACCCCTGACAAATTTAAAAGTCACTTCATCCAAAAGGATGAATCATTTTCCAGTACTTCTTTTTCTTTTTTCATTCTGTCTGTCCTTTTGTGACACACGTGGGAGAGCAGTAGCATCCAAAGTCGCATGTAATGGCAAAAAGCAGCAGCCTCACTCGGATGTCCCCCTCTTCCTGCTATTCTATATATGTCACCGAGCCTATTGGAAGGGGATCTTATGGGAGCCTTACTGGCGAGAGATTTGTCTTTGCACACTCACGCACACTTGGCATGCACATACATGCATATACACAAGTCATACAGATGCCTGACACACATACACATCCAAAGAGGGATAAATGTGAGGGATCAGTTACCGAGTCTGTGTATGACCGTGAGGAATGCCAGTCAAGGGCTGTGGTCTGACACCTCTCCCAGTCTGTGTCACTGTCAGCCATGGGAAACACTGCAGCCCAGGAGAGCTCCGGCCAGAGGGTGACGTGATGGGGCAGGATGTGTTTCCAGTGGTGAGGTTTAACCATGCATGTGGACATGCTCAGAGACCTGTGGAGGATATTCTCAGCACCCCTTGGCCTCTCCGTCTCGTGGGTGTCAAGAGTAGTGTGCCCCAGCTGCCCACACACACACACACACACACACACACACACACACACACACACACACACACACACACACACACACACACACACACACACACACACACACACACACACACACACACACACACACACATTGTGTGCCCAAATATCGGATGCATGACCATGACACAGTATACCTGGTATTGTATCGTCAGTTTCACCTGTTAACACAGAACTTTACTTGGAATCTCACTTGCTAGTCAGCATTTACTGTTTGGTTCTGACTTTCTGACAACCCAGAGGAGCAGTGAAGGACCCCTTGGTGAACATATTGTAGCTTAACAACACTAGCTGAAGTCATTCATCCAGTCCTGCAGTGGAAGTTATGACTTCTCCCTGTTGCTCTCCATAAACCCAAGCCTGTGATAAAAGCATCAGTCATTTACATTCAAAAGCAATCTGGAATTTTGATTGTTCCCATTGCACCAAGTGTTGATTTTCTCTGACAAGAGTATGAATGGCTTCTCTGCTTAATGGAGTGTGACAATCCTTCAGAGTCTCACAACAAGGCCACACGTTTTCAATCACAAATTTTAGCCTTCCATTCATTCTCTTCTTTCTTTCTTTCTTTCTTTCTTTCTTTCTTTCTTTCTTTCTTTCTTTCTTTCTTTCTTTCTTTCTTTCTCTGCCTCTCACACAGTGTTTATTTCTCTCACTCTCTCTCTGTAACCCAGTCCCTCTCCTCTCTTCCCCACCCCTCAAACCCTCTCTCTTGCCCTCTGATAGAATTAGGGAGTCCTTGAACCATAGTGATCACACTTCCTGAAACAATTACTATTAAGCAGCAGTGGCCAGAGAACCTCGCGCAGAGTGCGCTAAAGAGGCGGGAGGCTATTTACATGGAGCCTAGTGAGGAGCCTGGTGACACCCACACCAGAAGCAGCCAGAGGTGCTTTCAGTGTGCTGGCAGAGAGAGGTTAGGGTCAGTGGGGGTATGTGGGCTGAGGTGGTAGGGGGCACCAGTCTGTTTTTACAGGATCCAAGCTGTCAGGAATTACCCACATGGTATGAAATGTTAGGAAACGTTACATTACAGACAGATGTACCTCAGCTTCACATGGAAACTCTGAGGTACATACTTACTTACTGAGGACAGTAAGACAAGAAATGAAGAAAGGTGGGTTAAGAAAAACTGGCTTTATAGGTGTAATGAAAACTATGATTCCTTACATTCACAGCAATTTTCATTCCACAGGGGGATGGGGTAAGTGTGTTACAGAAATTATAGAATCTGAAAAACATCAAGGGGTGTAACAAAACTTGTTTCTGAATCTTGACAGCTCCCTTTGATGTGTCAAAGTGTAAGAATAAAAATGTAAGAAATAAATGATTCGATGAGAAGCTTATACAGCAAAGAGGAAATTCAATTTCAAACATACAGCACACACATTTATAGAGAAAACAAAACAAAAAACAGTTACTCTCCTCTCCCCTGTCATTAAAGTATTCTGCTCCACTCAGCATCATTTTATTCAACACCTAGTCTTCAGGAGAACTTCAAGCATAAACCAGCTGTTTATTTTTGAAACGGTTTGCATTCAATCTAATTTGTGCAGAATGGGTGCTGGGAGACCCAGGAATCCCCTGCAGCATTGGAGGAGGAAGAAGAGGAATGTGACCCAGAGAGGTCAGCGGTCCCCTCTCCTGGGTTATAGGGGCTCCTGCACAAGGGCTGGGCCAGGGTCACAGGTCAGTAGGCCCGCTCATTCTGCTCTGCCCTGGCGCCTGCCGGCACAGCCCTCAATTTGTAAAGCAGAAGAGGGTGACCCCAGAGGGTCTTTCCTGGCTTCCCTGGCCAAACACAGGTCTTAAACACTACCAGCCTCCCCCTGATTCCCTTGTCTCCCCTTGATTCCCCTGTCCCAAAACCAGGACCTATAGTCTAACAAACACTCAAAACCAATCCATCCTTAATAAGAGGAATTACCCCAGGCAGGGGCAGTGGAGAAGGAGAGGGGGGAAGCAGGTATGCCGCCATCTCCGCCTCATAACTCAGTGGATTTATGTAGGATCATATGCCCTGTGTGTAGTGGCGCACTTGGGTGCTTAACTCCTTGACCTGCACTGTAAATAAGTAAATTAATAAATATAAAGCTATGCTGTCTGGGGATAGACAGAAACTCAGAAGGTTAATACTTTAGAGTGTAGAGCCTGTTATTAGCACCAGATATAAGCTACGAGTACATTTATAACCATTTTAATAATTCAGTGAATCTGAAAAATGGCATACATACAAAGACACAGAATGCTTCTCACTCCTTGTTTGTCAGAAAAGCTACCGTAATTGATGCCAACTTCTGCAGCTTGAGCTTTGGAAAAAGCAAAGGTAACCTTCAACGTCTGTTTGCTTCTGAGTGAGTTGCCAGGCTGTCTGTTTCCCCTGATGAGCGAGACAGAACTGTTTCTGATACTGAATGTTACAAAGAGACCAATTATCCTGGCCAATGAGGACAGGCCTCTGACAGCATAATTACAGGCAGCCTTGCTTTGCAGCAACCATATGCCTGAGTATGGCTACCAGTCACCCAGCAGTTGGGAACAGGAGACGAGAGGGAGGCAAAGTCGGGACATGGGGGTGGGTCTGAAGGTGTCTTAATCCACCAGGGCCCAATGTCCTGTCTTGTCCCAGACTCTGGGGCCTCTCCATGAGCTGCTGAGAGTCGGAGCTGGGGCCTGATTTGGCCCAGCTGGAGGAAGCGGGCGATCAGAGTTCAGTTGGTGCAGACAGAAGTAAAGTAAACAGCCGTGGTCATTGGGCAGGCCGTTAGCAGGCCTCGGACAGATGAGCAGGGGGCCGGGAAGACCACACACATACACATACAGCCAGACCACACAGGGGCCGGGGCTCAGGGGCCTACGCACGCAAGCACACGCCCCATCGGCAGGGTTCCCCTGTGGGCAAAAGCATGCTGCAGGTCAGGGCGGAGCAACATGGAACACATAGGAACAACAGACTGGCACAGAGCTGGCCTGGGACCCTGTGAGTGCTTGGATGGACCTTTACATTGAGACAGAAACTGACAGTTTTGACCCAGTGACTAAAGACATAATCCTCAAAGTGTTCATATTGAACAGAGCTGTAAGAGAGAGTAAACACAAACAGGAAGAGATTCATAAGTATGCTGCTGTTCCACTGCCAAATTTTAAAGTGCAGTTTGGAGTGTGTGTCCGCCTCCATGTTGGAGGCACGCACTCTCTTTTGGGGAAAACCACACGTACATTAGCTGGGAAATCACATCATGTTGATAAACCAAGAGTCACAGTGGCGGCAAATAAGCAACTGTCAACAAGATTTATTTTTGTGTGAGGTATTTGCTTTACAAAATGTCCCAAAACGAAAGACAGCTACATTGAAGGACAGAGTTTATTATTTTATCAGTTACAGGTTTTTACTGTAAGAACCTATTATGCAGCATATCAGTTGATAGTGTGGTCAGTTATTTTGTTTACATAGCTGTGGACAAATAACTGCAGTTTGTTAAAAAAAAAAAAGAAAAGATGGTTAAGATAAGATAAGCCTGTGTTAGGCTGAATTAAAAATGTACTGGAGTGGTATTCCAAGAAAAAAAATCAGTGTGGTTGAATTTAAAAAATGAAATTCTCTTTGGTTGGTTTAAAACAGTAACATTAAAGACATTCATTACATAACAATTACATATACAATATATACATTGTCTTTAAGACACAAGAAAAACCTTATCACACTCCTCAAAAGTCTCTCTCTCTCTCTCTCTCTCTCTCTCTCTCTCTCTCTCTCTCTCTCTCTCTCTCTCTCTCTCACACACACACACACGTTAGGTTTTTGGCAAACACATTAACACGTGAAGGTTAAACAAAAATAAATATATACCACACAAACACACTCACACACACTCTCTCCCTTTCTCTCTCTCTCTTTCCACACCTCCACATAACCATCAGTCTCTTGCTTTATCTGGACAGTGTCAGAATGACCCATGGGAGAGGCTGTGAATGTGTGTGTGTGTGTGTGTGTGTGTGTGTGTGTGTGCGTGTGTGTGTGTGTGTGTGTGTGTGTGTGTGCGCATATCACCCTGACATAGGGTGGAGTGAGGAGTAATGCTCTCAATCACAATTACTCCCCACAGCCACCAGTCATGCTGCCTGCCTCGCATCACCTTACCACACGTACGTACACACATGTGCGCACACATGCACGCACACATGCACACACACATGCACACACACACACACACACTGAAGCACGAGGTCAGCATTTCCACTGGAAAGACATGATGTACTCTGAGTTCGGCAGTGAGTAGAACCTCACCTCTACTGAGGATCTAGTGCAGCTGTCAGAGGGATCAGGCAGAGCAGGGCTGGACTTCACTATCTGCCTGCTTACAACACACACCCTTGTGTGTATCAGTAATCCTCAGCACCCTGCCTCCCTCTTCTTTCATCGCTTATCTCCACATTTAATACCACATTTATGATAACGAATGACAGGTAGCTGGGGCTGTGATCCCTCCTCATCTGGTCTTTATCTCATAATGGTACCAGCTGCATTCTTCCTTCTAGCACAGGGCCCTGCACGCCTTGATAAACCCTGATCGCAGGGTGGGCAAACCACTCACTAAAAGTTTTTCTGGCCGTAAAAGAAGGAAGAAGTTGAGAAATAAGTACAAGATTTGCAACTAATGAAATATGCCAGTAAGATACAAGTATGTGCTGGTGCATTGTGCATGTGAATGAGAGAGGTGCAACCAGCCACATTGTTGAACTGTGCCAGGATGTGTTTTGATGCACAAGATTCAAGGGCTGTCTGGCTGAAAAGAAGGCCATTTACTAATTAGTGCTGACGTTAGCTATTTGGTAGTTTTAGATGAAGTTTTGAGCTAAGCAGGAGCTGACAGGTTGAGTCAGGGTCGAGCTACACAAGGACACGGGTTTGGTTCAGTGTCTGGACAGGACACAGGGGTCAGAAGTGGCTGTGATTTGAGGTCATGGATGCATGTGGTGGAAGGGATTGGTCACAACAGTAGATGTAAGGCAGGCAGATGATTGTAGGTGATGGTGAGGTTAGGTCAGGGTTACTGGGAGTCTGGGGTACTGAGGAGCAGAGGCAGGGAGTTTCATGGGGAGCTGGACACTTGTCTGCTGGGTAAGGAGCTGGTGAAGGTCACAGAGCAGTGAAATATGGCTGTCAGGTAAGACGGGAAGAATAACACAGACTCTGTCCTTCCTGTCTTGCTACAAGAGTGTCTGGGTCCCCACCGGGTGACATGATGGGGTCATGCCCCGCACAGGCTGAGATGAGGTTCTCACATATGTGAAATGGACATTCACTGACCATTTTACTGCAGTAAATTTGCAGTAGATTTTCTCAAGTGTCTCTACAAGCAGTAAAACTAACGGAACACAGTAATCATAATTATTGTTTATTATATTTGTATAACATCCTAATATCAAAGTGTAAATTAGAATAATTAACAGCAAATACATAAAACAATTATCATGGATTTATCATTTTAATTAATTTATTAAAAATTAATTTAAAAAGTGAATAGCCTGGTTACAACTTATTGTTTATGTATATATGTATATATATATATATATATATATATATATATATATATATATATATATATATATATATATATATATATATATATATATATGTGTGTGTGTGTGTATAAATATAATATATTTATATATTATTTATACACACATAAATATATATAAATATATATGAGGTATGCATATTAATAATATTTTACGGGTCCCCCACAGTATTTGAATTAATTAATTGTTTAAACTGAAAGTAAAGGCTAAAGGCTCATTTCAAGCGAAATACACATATACAATACATTTTTCTATTTCATGTATTCAATCCATGCATTTTATAATATTTAATAAGATAAGAGACACGCAGCAGCCTTTTGCCAGATACCTCAATAGACAAATATAAATCAGGCTAGATTTATATTTACATTACACGACATCTAAGGCAGCAGTGAGTAGAGTTTCAGCTTGATTGAAAGTTGAATGACTTTGGCTCTGATTCCTCCATTGTTTGATGGGACAGGAGAAGTCCTCAGCTCTCTAAATTGGTCCTTAATGAGACTCGCACGTAGGCCACTTCCCTTTGACCCCCGACATCTCCAAGCTTGTCCTGTGGTTCCGCTTCGGAAAAGGAGGACCAACTGGCGAGGAAACCTTGCTAAGGGAGTACTGCTACAGCGCAGGAAGGCTCGGCGGAGTTGTGACTCATTTAAGATTTCAAAGGCGGGTATTTAGTCCTCAAATGCAACAACACACTTCCCGTCATGGCTGCAGCCAAATGCTGCATCAGTTGCATAGACCGTATGTTATGTGCATGCACCTTGACCTCTGAAAACCCCAAATCCAAAATGATGATTATTCCTGAACAGTCCTATTTGTTGTTTTTGGTTTTGTTTGTTTTAATTAACAGTAGCATTATTAAGCAATGTGTTATGAGTCCTTGCAGCCGGAAAAACAGTGGAGGTTATAATAATGATTATTATTGGTTATTATTTATCTATTATAGTGTGTGTGTGTGTGTGTGTGTGTGTGTGTGTGTGTGTGTGTGTGTGTGTGTGTGTGTGTGTGTGTGTGTGTGTGTGTGTGTGTGTGTGTGTGTGCGTGTGCGTGTGTTGTGCTATTTATAGAGCCGTCATTTGCGAAAAAGAAGCAGTCCTCTTTAAAAACGTATTATTATTCTCTGTTATAAAATTTGTTTTTTCGGCGTTATGGTTTAGGTTTGTCAAACGAAGTTGGACGGATGGAGTCAAAGTGCACTCTATGTCTGGGGTTTGAGATGTGGAACACCCTCCAACTTTCAGTGCTTTCCAGATGATGGCTTCTGTTTTTTCTGTTATTATTTCTGTCTAACACGTCCAGTACCGACAACGCTTCGCACGGGTTATGACCAACACATCACGCATGAAACATTAAAGTCTGCTCTTAAAATAGCACATTCACCGGTGCTGAAAAACAGACGGCGGTAAAAATCTTTGTTTAAGAAGTGAATGTACCACTAGACCCTTGAACGTCACACCCGGAAAATAGTTATTATTTATTTATTATGATATTGAATATTGGTACAGTCTATTTTTAGAGATTTGTTTCTCCATATGAAATTACTGCTTATCAAAGCATATAATCACAGCTGGGATTTTGAGATTACAGATCCAGCGTTTGCTGTAAACAGGTCCAAGCAGGATTGACTTACTGTTATTTTAGAACACAGAACAGGAAACTCTCAATATTAAAGTCTGAGAAATAAAAACATTATCACATATTAATAAGATGAGAAAGCTTGCACTCTCATTTTCTACTTTTGGGGAAAGTATTTTTGAAGATAATTAAAAATGTCGTACCTTCTTTTCAGGAACTTTTTTTTTTTGTTTTTTTGTTGGCCACAGCTATTATATCTATTTGTATTAGTTATTTCTTAGAGGTAAAGCCTACTCACATTTTTATCCCCAGTAACCTGAATACAATTATCATGCAGAGGTCTATTCAGTTTCTTCTTTTCAACTTAGAATTCAAGTGTAAACTCACCTAACAGATAATGTTGGGAGAGATAAGAAAGTGTTCACAATACTGAGCCTTTTTAAATATTCACTGTTTGGTCATTGCATTTGTTCACAATCACGCATGCATGCACACATACGCACATACACACAAGGAAAGTGAGTGTGCAACTGAGTGAGCAAAGTGCATGAGTCTAAGGTTTACTAATAGACCCCTCTAGGTGGCGTTAACATACTTTTAGGGTCTGTGGGTTATGGTCTGAAAACAAACACTTGACTGAAAAAGAAAATCATGAAAACTGGTGTGTAATTTGCATTTCAACAAATTAAAAAAATCAACTTATCTTTATTTCATTCTTTTGTGTCAGTGATGTGCACAGAGAATATTTGTGTTTGTCAAAGGTGGCAGATGCACACAAGTGCTACATAGCATGGACAATATGATTAATTGATTAAAAAAAATAACTAAATGTTACAATGTGCAAATGATACATTTGCTGTAGAAATGACAGAAAATCCATGATAATTAAAAAAATAACCTCCAAAAATGAGAGATTCTAAAGCATCTACATGTATATTTCCTCTCTGTCTGTCTGTCTGTCTGTCTGTCTGTCTGTCTGTCTGTCTCTGTCTGTCTCTCTGTCTGTCTCTCTGTCTGTCTCTCTGTCTGTCTCTCTCTCTCTCTCTCTCTCACACACACACACATACACACACACACACACACATTGACCAGGTCATCATTCTGAGACACTTCGATGTGCCTGTTGCCCTTTCACATATTTTCACATATCTGCTTTACTAAATGCTCATACTTGATGCATCTGTCTGTCAGCTAGAAGCACATGATTGGGCTAAAACAGTCCTGCGAAATGAGGAGGCGGGGGCAGGGTGGGGTACATGAAGCAGAGTCTCACAGACCCCTTATAGGCTATCTAATGATTTGGGGTCCCAGGGTCCCATGCTTCATGGCTGTGTGGTCCTGAGCAGACACAGCAGGCTCGGTGAAAGGCATCCCCCCTCTGGGACAGAAACAACATTCATTCTCTGGATCAAATAGCAACATAACACTCTACTCCACATCAGATCTTGCTACGGCACAAAAGAACTGTTGTGTCACTCAATATTTAACACACACACAAGCATTTAGACAACTTACAAGGTCAGTGTCAACATAATGTGGAGACACCTTCATCTAGTGAAGGATTTTCATCCAATATATTTAAAATGTAACTGCAATCAGTAATTTCAATTTTAGATTTCTCGTATTAAGAAGGACATAATTATAAAATTAATTTGCTAATTGCTGGATTTTCTCATGTGTTTAAGTTTTTGCTTCATCTATATATAGAAACAATAATGGGATACAATCCTGAGGAATCCAGAGATGGAATAAAGGCCAAGGGGATCTGAGTGATTGCTTCTATAAAACGTCTCCCAGGCCTTGTAGAGCTGTAAAGGACTAAGAGAGATAGTCGGACAGGCCTGTTCTCAGGCTGCAAACAGGCGTCTGGCTGCCTTCAATGCTGCTCTGTCTCTCCCACTTTTTCTCTGGTTCCCTTGTCTCTCTCCTTTACTCACTTTCTCTTTCTGCCTGTGTTTGTCTCTCTTCTTTTGTGCTTTCTTCTCTTCCTATAATCTCACTTTTAGGGTTTCTTTTTTGTTTCTTTTGGTCTCTCCTTGTAGAGAGCATCCAGCGTCGGTCTGACAGGGCTATTTAAGGGTATATCTGTGTGTGTGTGCGCGCGTGTGTGTGTGTGTGTGTGTATTGGCAGAAGTCTGAAGGAAACAGTAACCAGAGAGTGTCCCTGAAGTGTCGGATGGGGTCACAGAGAATCGGGGTTCTTCTGTGACCCATCACGGAGCAGAGCAGTCGGCAGGGAGTTCTTATCACACAGCACTGTCATTCACAAATCAACTCCCCTACACAGACACAGACACACACACACACACACACACACACAAAAACACACACACTCACACTAACACACACACACAAACACACACATATGCAAAGCCATAATGGACTGAATTTTTCTATGAGCAGCTGCTGGCACCACATATGTTATGTGCTCAAACAAAAGCTCCACTAACCAACTCTATTTGTTATTTGTCTAGTTTCTTCACAAAAAAGACACAAACACACACACATAAGCATGTGTGGGTGAAAACATACATAATTACACAATCATGCGCACAAACACAAAGATTGACGTCACAATCAGAAAATATGGGGTGTCTAAATGTCATTACAGCAAGGTTGAAAGTGAGTAAAATGTGTGGTATGTCACTTCAATATCAAGGCAAACAGATCCAATGTCAGTTCCCAAGTCTGAAATTTTCCTCACATGCAAAGGCTCTTGAGAGGAAGATAAATTATAAATCACAGCCATTAAATTTAAATTTACCAAAATTCCTTTGTACTCATTACGTGCAGAGAGAGGATTAGTGCTTGTGTGGGTGAGTATTCAAGTAGTTTAATTCTAGCCTTCTGTTTGTGTTGTGTGTCTTAGAGTCTTGTGTGTGTGTGCAGGCAATTGGGGGAGCAACACAGTATGAGGAGAATTCATGTTAGTCATCTCTCAGAGAGGTCTCAAATGTCTGTTTTCCTGACGTGTGATCCATAAATATTTGAAGTGGAAAGGGCTGCGCTGCGTTGTAGGACAAATCTAATTAACCCAGTACTTCCTAAAGGTTCCTCCGTCTGCGGGGCTGCATGGGTGTCTCTTACATCGCCAATTCACCTCCCTAAAAGGGTCTGACTCCTCATTTAAGCCACTCAAACCTTGATAAATCAATCAGTCACTTAAATTAAAGGTCTGGGATTTTGGCAGATTATTTGCTGGAGATGTTGAGGAAGAATTATTGAAAAAAAAAATGCTGATTTCTTCTTTTAATGTTTTTGCTTTTAGGAGTGTGTTTTCATTCATAACAAATTCTGAAGTTGGCTTTAAAAGTTTTTTCAGCTTTACTCTCTAATTTAGGAATTTGCTCAGACTAACACAGAATTTTAATATAAATATATAATTATTGAATTGCAGGGAAAACAACATGCTGCATTTAGACACAGCTGCCTAAAAGACGATAGCTAGTATTTATAGTGTTTCCAATGTGGTGAGACAGAAAATAAAGTAAGACACAACCATAGTACCAGAGACAACCTATATTTCTGCCATATGTCCTGTTTCTCATGAGACAATCCATATAAAGATAAAATTACAACTCCTCGCATCGTCTTTTCTTGCAGCCCAGTCTGTGTATTCAGTACACAACTACAGTAGCCTATGAGTGGTGCATTATACATCTCTTCCCTTGATGCTCTCAATCTGGCCCTGGCAGGAATCATAGTGCCTCCAAAATACCAAAGTGCTGCTGATTCCGAGATAGTCTCCCATCCTTTTAGTCAGATCAGACATGAGGTCTTTTCTGCTCAAAACCAGCACTGGAATGCCCAATTGCAAAGATGGCTTGGGTGAGGATGTAGGGAATGAAAAGCCATGCATGGATTTCATTCCTGAGGCCTGGGGTTGATGATTTCATTAGAGTGCACCACACTATTAGAGCCGCCTCAGTTTGCTTTGCACTCACTCCGAGCCTCACATTTCCATAATGCAGTGGAGGATTCAGTTTCACACAAGAGGTCCTCGCTCAAACCATTTCCGCCGTAAACCACTTGCTTAAGTTATTATACTTTTTCACAATAAATACAAAGGGAAATGCGGCCAGTGTCTTGTTAAAGGAGGTTAGTTTTAAGCCACGTCAATCCACATGGTGTTCCAGTTGGTATAGTGTCGTGTTGACAAGAATGTGTTGTGTTGATAGAAAAGCACTGATACTGTCTTTTTTCAGTACATGTTCCACTATCTTTAATTGTTAGTGCTTTTTGGCAGCTGTATGAGTTGAAATAAGGTGAATGAAGGTGCTGTGTACCCTCAGCTATAACAGGTATGTCCCTAACTCCGTAAAAGATCACTAAATGTGCTAGGAGGAATATAGCCTCATAGACAACCAATGAGCTGTTTGGGTCTGCACTCTCAGAGCTGCCAGCAGTTATTAAACACACAGATGTAAGGCTAACGCCTGCTCCAGATGTTCCAGCACAAGCAGCAACAGGGAATTGGATGAGACCTTGAATTAAAAAGCATCACACACTGAGCATATAGTGCACTTCCTCTGTGCCCCTTAGAAGTGCTATTCCATTTCACTGCATACCACCAACAGTGCACCACTGAGGCAGGATAATGAGAAGGACCAATTAGGAGCTGTTGGATGGGATAATAAGTTTTAGAACAATACTGCCTTTATTAGGATCTCTTAGTAGCATTAGCACAGCCAGTGTGTGTGTGTGTGTGTCCTCACTGAAGCTGCCTTTGGAATACAGTCGTCATAGAAATCTTTTCAGTTTTACTATTCATTACACAACATAGTTAGGCCAGACAGTTTTTTTTTTACCATCATAATATTTATCTGGATGTATTAAACTGGAGGGATAGGGTTAGGGTCACTTTGTTCAGAGTTGTGTGTGTTCACATGCTAACCAAAAGGGTTGGGCTCCCCTTCAGTGGTGGAAAGTAACTTGGAACATTTACTCAAGTACTGCACTTACAAGTACAATTTTAAGGTGATTAACCTGTTAGTTTATAATACTATGGAAAATAATGCACTCCACTACATTCAAACATATAGGTACTAGTTACTTTGCAGACTGATTTTTCGCATACTAAACATATTATCAGTGTATAATCTACATATTTAAAGAAGAGACCAACCAGCACAATATAATGTAGTTAAAATTAGCTCCAACTGCATGATGGGATGCAAGCCAGAGTCCTCACAGGAGGACTCCAGTCAGAGACCTTCAAGGTCGATGTTGGAGTGAAGCAATGTTCTGTCCTGGCACCGGTCTTGTTCAGTCTCCTCCTCTCAGCCAGAGCCCACCATTTCTACCATGCCCTGGGACACAGACAAGGAGGTTATCTGGAGTACCACCTTGACAGAAGACTATTCGGCCTCCAATGACTCCAGGCCCATACAAAGACAAAGATCTCCCAAATCTGTGAGGTTCAACGTGTAGATTGCTAGTTTATAAACTCCATTTTTATAGAAGAGACTAATCAGCAAGATGTAATGTTAAAATTAGCTCCCAGATACAACATTAAAATGCTGCTTACAAATCCATAACAATCCAAAAATTTTATAACTGTAACCCACTTGACAGGTAAGTACACACTAGGTTCGCAGGGCAAAGTAATCCCCCTCGTCAGGGAGAGAATCACTCCAAATCCACGGTCCAGGATCTCAGGGTATCCAAAAAACCCAGCCTGTATAACATAACAGGGCTGATATAAATCTATTCAACCTTTCTTAACTGTACAGTTTAATTTTATCAATATCAATGTATAATGCAACTTTTCATTGTTAACTTGTTAAAAGATAACTGCTGCATCGCAATATTAACACATGAAATGTCCACTTCACTGTTTTGTAGTGAAAACCATTAATATAAAACCACTCACAGTTCACCATTAAATGCTCAGATTACTGATACCCCGTACCTATACACACCACAGCACAGTAATATACAGAATATATAGCTTCATAACCCATGAAACTCAGCTAAATGATGTCTTTCTCTTTTCATACAATGTAAATAACATGCACACATACTCATTTTACACACATATTCCCGTTTTCCTTTATTATCATTAGAAAAATACCACAACACTGTGACTTTATGTTCCCGCTCGGTAGCTAACCCACCACGAGGCTAAGCTAATTCACAGAGCTATTTACTAATACAGATAGTACTCACCGGGACAATAAAATAATAAAACAAACACAAGATGTTCCCAGGGTCGCTTCAGTGGTTCACCGGATTTTTCTGTTTACACAGTTCCTCCTTTTAACAATATAAAGTGTATTTTTTAAAGTTTCATCACTCCAAAACCTCTGTGTCTCAATTATCGTCTTGCTGCTCTCTGTGTATTTTTCACACACTACCGCAGCGTCTCTAACGTGAAGGAGGCGGGACATGCGTTGCCTTAACCAATAGCAACTCAGCTAAACTGAAATGAACCAATGAAATCAATTTTAAAAGTTTTTCTTCACAGGACCACCTACTGAATCAAAAAGACCTCTGAGATCAAATGAAATGATCAATGAAATGAAGAATAAAATAAAGAATGTAGTTATGAATTAAATAATAAATGTATAAATTAAATAAAAATAATTCTCAGTGAAAGAACATATTTCTAACACTTTCTTCCAACATATTTAGTAACAGTTGGGTTTCTTTTTCCAACAGGTTACACACTCCCCCCTTAAATGTATGCACGTCCCGTTGCATGCACAAAGGGCTGCTGGGTAACTACTGATTCTGCCACTTCCAAAGGAATGTTTGTTAACCAATCTCTACTGGCATTGTTATTAAGAGAATTGGTGAAGGCGGTACTCAATCCTTGAAACAAGGAAGTAACAACAGAAACTAGGGGATTCCCCAACTCAGGGTAATGGAACCTACGTGATGGCTCACGTTGTCTGAGTGATCTTCTGACAGGAATGTCTGCTTCTGTTTGTTCCTCTGTCTTTTCTTGAGTTGGTATCTCTGCCTCTGTATGATCTTTAGCTTCCGGTTCCATAAGACTTCCTTCCACAGGTTCTGAACTAGTATCAGGTAGGTCTCCAGGTAAGTTATGAGTTTCCATTTCAGGTACATTTTGATTTTCCATCCCAGGTAAGTTTGCTTTTTCCTTCTCAGGTGAGTTTTCTGTTTCCTTTTCAGGTGAGTTTCCTATTTCCTTTTCAGGTGAGTTTCCTATTTCCTTTTCAGGTGAGTTTTCTGTTTCCTTTTCAGGTGAGTTTCCTGTTTCCGTTTCAGGTGAGTTTTCTGTTTCCTTTTCAGACTGAAGGACATCACTTGGCCTTACAGCTCCTGGGTCTGAATCCGCATTGACCTGATATGGGTGAGGTTTTGCAGGGCTTTGACTATGATTACCCAGGGCGGGTGATGGATTGTGTCTTGGTATATCATACACTTTGACAAACCTCCTGTCTTTGACATCTGGTAAGGCAGCAGTTGCATTCCAGCTTTCACACTTGTCATCATCGTCTGAAGCAAAGGGTTCTTCATCTTGTTGGATGGCACTTTGCTGCCTTGTTCGAGGTCTCTTTGGACTGCTTTTCATCTTTTGTTCCTCTCTCTCAGTTTCAGGAAGAAATCCACATGGAAGTAAAAGGTCTCTGTGTAGCGTCCATAGGGGACCTTCCTCCTTTTCTGGTTTCACAGAGTAGACAGGTAAGTCTCCCATCTGCTTGGTAACCACATAGATCATGGGCTCCCAACGATCGGCCAGTTTATGTTTGTTCCGGAGGCGGAGGTTACGGACCAGGACTCTATCCCCGACAGCCAGTGTAGATTCTCTGACAACTTTATCGAATCGCCTTTTGTTTTTCTCTGCGACCTTGCGAGAGTTTTCGATGGCAACCTGATAACTTTCTTCCAGGTGAGATTTCAGGTTCCTTACATACTGAGAATGTGAACTGGACTCTTTTCCCTTGACTGGCAATCCAAAGGCTAAGTGTATGGGTAACAGGGGTTGTCTCCCAAACATTAACTCATATGGGGAGAACCCGGTCACATCATTTCGGGTGCAATTGTAAGCATGAGTGAGAGGTTTGACATGGTCTCGCCACTGTATCTTCTCTTTGTCTTTCAGAGTGCCTAACATGCTAAGGAGTGTTCGGTTATACCGTTCAACAGGGTTTCCCCTGGGATGGTAAGGGCTTGTCCTCACCTTACGAATACCTGCCAATGCACATAGCTCCTTGATGGTATGAGACTCAAAGTCCCTACCCTGGTCGCTGTGAAGGCGTTCAGGAAAATCATAATATATATAATGGCCCAAGAAGTGTTCCCATAAGGTTTTAGCGACGGTACTAGCTTTCTGATCTCTGGTAGGGATGGCTACGGCATATTTAGTGAAATGATCCGTGATAACGAGGATGTCCTTAGTGTTGTGGCTGTCTGGCTCTAGTGAAAGGAAATCCATACAGACCAACTCCATTGGTCTAGTTGTTTTGATGTTCACGAGTGGGGCAGCCTTGTCCGGTTGGGTCTTTTTTCGAACACATCGCTCACATGTTTTCACTTTTCTCTCTACATCAGCAGCCATCTTTGGCCAGTAGAATCGTGATCTGGTGAGTTCAAGGGTACGTTCAATCCCTAAATGTCCCATGTCATCATGGAGATTCCTGAGTACAATAGGCCGTAGGACATCTGGGAGTACCAGCTGAAATAGGGTTTGTCCCTCACACTCCCGTGTCCTGTACAAAAGGCCTGACTTCATTTGAAGCCGTTTCCACTCTCTCAGGATCAACCGTTCTTCAGGAGAATCTGCTGTGTGATCTGCAGGTAAGTTGTCGGATTCCACCAAACTGATAACACTGCTGATGCCAGGGTCTTCTCTTTGCAGTTTCATGAGATCAGACTCACTGTATTTAGGCACTGTTAGGATCCCATCCTGTGACTCATCCTCCTCAAGGACAGCAGGAATTGCATCTGCATGAATGGCAAGTGAGTCAACATAGCCAGGGAAAGGTGAGAGCTCTTGATCTTGCTTCACAGTATGCCTTTGACAAGTAGCTTCGACAATTTCTGGAGTCACCAGTTCAAACTTGTTTATGGATGTCAGTAGCTGAGAAGTGAACTGGTCAATCCTTTGGCTTTCCTCTTGTGATGTGGCATCATTTTCCAGCGCACCATGATGTCTCCTTGACAGACCATCAGCATCCATGTTCTGCTTGCCAGCTCGATACTTGATGTCAAAAGTGAATGTTGAGAGCGCAGCTAACCAACGGTAGCTCGCAGCATCAAGCTTGGCTGTGGTAAGTAGGTATGTCAAGGGATTGTTATCAGTGATAACAGTGAAAGAGTTTCCATACAGATAGTCATGAAACTTCTCTGTGATGGCCCATTTAAGGGCCAAGAATTCAAGTTTGTGCGCTGGATATCTTGCTTCACTGCAGGAGAGTCCTCTACTGGCATAAGCAATTACACGCAGTTTCCCGTTTTGCTCTTGATATAGAGCAGCTCCTAATCCTGTCGTGCTGGCATCAGTGTGGAGCACGTAAGGAAGTTTAGGATCTGCGTAACCAAGGACTGGAGATGATGTCAGTTTGTGTATGATCGCCTCAAAGGCTTGTTGACACTCAGTGCCCCAGCGTTCACCAAAAGGCTCTTTTGGGTTGAGGTATTTCCCATCACTGAGGCCTATCTTGACTCCTTTCCGCCGTGGTGGGTAACCAGCAGTGAGTTTGGTCAAGGGTCTGACTATCCTTGAATAATCCTTCACAAATCTCCGGTAGTAACCGGAAAATCCGAGGAAGGATTGGAGTTCCTTTAAGTTCTGTGGTCTCGGCCAGGTTTTCAAGGCTTGAACCTTTTCAGGGTCGGTCTTCACTCCATCGCTGGACACAATATGCCCCAAGTAACGCACTGAAGTCTGAAAGAACTTACATTTATCAGGTGAAAGCTTCAAGCCATATTCCCTGAGACGGTTGAGCACGTGGGTGAGCCTAGACTCATGCTCCTCCAGAGTGTCCGAAAACACTATTACGTCATCAAGGAAGACCAGGACCTCCCTCAGATGAATGTCACTCATGCACTTTTCCATGAGCCGTTGGAATGTGCTCGGTGCATTGGTGACTCCCTGAGGCATCCGGTTGAATTCCCAGAATCCAAAGGGGCACACAAAGGCAGTTTTTGGCTTGTCACTTTCATTCATCTCAATTTGGTAGTACCCAGACTTCAAGTCCATCACTGAAAACCACTTGGATCCAGCGAGAGCAGAAAACGACTCCTCCAGGTTTGGTAAGGCATAAGAGTCTTTTATAGTTTGCAAGTTTAACTTTCTATAGTCCACACATAGGCGTACATCGCCATTCTTCTTTCTCACCACCACAATTGGCGATGAAAATGGGGACTCTGATTCTCGGATTACACCTGCATCAAGAAGGGTTTGGAGGTGCTTTTTGACTGCTTCATAATCACGAGGATGAATTGGACGGGGTCTCTGTTTGATGGGTGTCTCGTCTTTCAACCTGATGTGGTGTTGGATTTTCGTCGCATGACCAAAATCAAGGTCATGCTGGGCAAACACATCAGAGAAGGTGTTGAGCTTCAGAGTGACTCTTTCCTTCCACTTCTCAGGTAGAGAGGGCCCAAAGTCAAAGCTTTTTCCAGGACACGTCTCCGTTTGATGAGTGGAGCAGTCAACAACATGCTTCTGACCATCCCCATCAATTAGGTGATTCTCAACGACAGCATCTGCAACAGTCAGGTCTGCAATGACACAGTTGGTAGGTAGAATGATGTCATGTTCAGTTTCATTTCTAAGGAGAACAGGCAATTTGTTGGAGCCATGCTCTGGCAAGGAAATGAGACAACAGTCTACAAACACACCGCCTGGCAGAGTTGATATGGATGGTTGTTCAATTAAAGCACATTTCTCTGTGTTGACACACATATAGCCTTCAAGCAGCACTCTTTGTTTTGCTGGGAGAACTGCTTGTTCCCTTCCTCTGAGCTTCACAAAGCCAAGTTCTACGCTTGTTGCTTGTTTTCTCCTCAGTTGGAGTGTGCGAAGGACCTGTCTGTAGCCATAGCAGGATGAATTATGGGAAAGTGAAAACTCATCACAACACTGATCATAGAGGGGATCTAAAGTGTTGGTGCCGATCAACAATGGGACACCACTGTTTGACCGGAGGTCAGGAACGATTAAAGCCAAGGTTGAAATTTCAGGCTCTGACTCAAGAAGGGCTCTAGGGAACTTGAGGTCAACCTCTATATAACCCAGGTAAGGAACAGGTTGGCCGTTTGCTCCCTCTACTTCAAGGATGTTGCTGATGGGCTCGATAGGATGATCAGATAGATGGGTCTGATAAAAGGACTTGGCCACCGTGGTGACCTGTGACCCTGTGTCTAGTAAACAACTACAGTCCACCCCATCCACATTTACATTGGCTGTACACTTGCTGCCTACAAGACGTTTTGGCAATTCCCTTTTTCGTTTGACTCTGTGGCTGTGAGTCATGGGTTTTTGTTCGCCTGTAGATGGGGGATATAGTGGGTTCTTGGCTTCCATTTTCCCCTCAACAGAAGCCTGTTCTAGTTTAACTGGGGAGTGGTGAGTGAGCCATTCTGAGCTTCCCAAGCACGCTGCTTCTCCCGGAGCTCTGCTTTCTTGGCCTGCACAAGGGTGGGATTGGGTATGTTATCACATGTAGATGCAATGTGACCATCTTCACCACATTTGAAGCAATACCATGGCTTCGGTTTCACTGTCACAGTCATTTGCTGGAGTTGTCCTTCCGGCTGGGTATTTTTTGTCTTCTGTTTCTGTCTTACACTTACTGTTGTTTTCTTTTTCACAGGTTTCTCTGAGCTACATGCACTGAGTTTTGCCACCTGAACCTGAAGTTCAGCAATCTGTTTCTGTATGTCTTTGGTCATGTTTAAGAAGGCATCCTCTGTATTCTGTGGCATGACAATATCCTCGTCGTAGGACATGTGTGCAGCGTGCATGTTTGACATGACTTTTGGCTTTGTGAACCCGAGGTGCTGCGTCATTCTGCTGGTTTTGTTAGCCTGTTTGTCCTCCTCAGTTCGCAGTAAGAGCAGGAGCTCTGCAAAAGATGGTGGCTTACTCCTGAGCTGTTCAAGCTGAAGACTGGTGATCAGAATACTATTCCAACATCCACGACAGAATTGCTTGAGAAGTTGTTTGTCAGAGTCGCCGGCAGCGATTCCTCCTTTATTGACCACATATCTCAATGCTGTATGAAGTCGCTGCAGGTAATCAGACGCTTTCTCCCCAGCATTTTGATTGTTGTTCAAGAATCGTGCAAAAAGCTCATCCCCATCTTCGACAGTGGCATAAGCAGAATCAAGTAAGTTCAGGTACTCTTTTGGTGAAGCTTGAGGCCCTAATGACTTGACTATGTTTGCAGCAGGGGCCGAAAGACTTTCAACAATTTTCCTCACCATTTGGGAGTCAGGGATAGATGGGTCATGCAAGCAGAACTCCACACTGTTGCGCCACGTGTCATAGTCGACTTCAAAGTTTGGCTGAGGATGTCGCCCAGAAAACTGTTTCAGTTTACAAGGAGATTGAATGGGAGATGAAACTTCACTGCTCTTGACAATGTGCTCAACCACAACACGCTGTACTTCTGGTGTGCTGAGTTGATCTGAAGGCAAGTGGAAAGTGCTAGTTCTTTCTCCTCTTGGAGAGAGAAAATCTCTGACCTCGATGCCAGTCTGGGGTTTGTAAGAGTCCTGACTCACTTCATTGGGGACACTGACAAAGCTAGGGGCTGCAGCTTGGATATCACTTTGTGTAAGGGGTGGCTCAATTTCCACAGGCTCTTCACTGACCTCAAGTGGGGTTTCAGTTCTAATGGATTTACTGATCCTAGCCAGCTCCTCACGAAGGATGTCTACAAACTCCCTGCCGCTAAACTTAGCTAAGTCTTTCAACCCAGAAAGGTAAGTATTTGTTGCACTGGTGCCTGCATCACTTGTGTAAACGCTGGCAAGACTCTGAACATGGTGGATAACTTCAGGATTGGCAGTGCATGGTCTTCGGTAAGGTAAGACGTTGGCTTCAAGGTCTTTCACAGCGGTGCCATGTTCAA
This sequence comes from Scomber scombrus, assembly GCF_963691925.1. Classification (NCBI taxonomy): domain Eukaryota; kingdom Metazoa; phylum Chordata; class Actinopteri; order Scombriformes; family Scombridae; genus Scomber; species Scomber scombrus. The sequence continues at coordinate 18,136,996 of NC_084970.1, forward strand.
ACTCTGCAATTGCCTGGGTCTCAGAGTCTGCGCTAGGTACTCAGATTATCCTAGCGATAGATCCATATTGCTTGAGTAAATCAAAGATTTCATTGTCAACCTCAGTGTTGGTTAACCCACTAACTAAAACAGCATTTGGGATCTTCACACTCTCTGTCAAAATAATATCCATGTTTAACCAAGGTAAAACTGAAATGTCAATAAACTTGAAAATGATATGGGTTAATAACAACCAAAATACCTCAAATGTTGAATTCTCTTCCAAATACACTCGGTCACAGTCCAGTTACTCAAAAGATGTCCATTTAATTTGATTATGAATGTGAATTCATGAATTGCTCCTGGCTAGCTCGCCAAGTTTTACTGTGTAACCCACTTGACAGGTAAGTACACACTAGGTTCGCAGGGCAAAGTAATAAGAAGAGATTGGACACCGCAATGAGTAAAAGGAACACACAGGTAGATTTAAGCAAAACACTGTATTAACATACATAGAAAATAAACAGTTTACATACACTGCCGGCAGTTACTTTTGTTCTTGTTTGAAATGTCTTTTTTAACTGGGTGCACCCTAAATAAAATAAAATGTTTTCCCCAAAAGAAATAGTTATATTCGAAAGTTCTTGGAAGTCCTTCCCCACAACCCTACCACTCTGGCAGGACAGAGAATGAAGAATGGAAAGGTTCCTCCTCAATCCAAATGCTCACACGGGTAGCTCGCCATCCCCCTCGTCAGGGAGAGAATCACTCCAAATCCACGGTCCAGGATCTCAGGGTATCCAAAAAACCCAGCCTGTATAACATAACAGGGCTGATATAAATCTATTCAACCTTTCTTAACTGTACAGTTTAATTTTATCAATATCAATGTATAATGCAACTTTTCATTGTTAACTTGTTAAAAGATAACTGCTGCATCGCAATATTAACACATGAAATGTCCACTTCACTGTTTTGTAGTGAAAACCATTAATATAAAACCACTCACAGTTCACCATTAAATGCTCAGATTACTGATACCCCGTACCTATACACACCACAGCACAGTAATATACAGAATATATAGCTTCATAACCCATGAAACTCAGCTAAATGATGTCTTTCTCTTTTCATACAATGTAAATAACATGCACACATACTCATTTTACACACATATTCCCGTTTTCCTTTATTATCATTAGAAAAATACCACAACACTGTGACTTTATGTTCCCGCTCGGTAGCTAACCCACCACGAGGCTAAGCTAATTCACAGAGCTATTTACTAATACAGATAGTACTCACCGGGACAATAAAATAATAAAACAAACACAAGATGTTCCCAGGGTCGCTTCAGTGGTTCACCGGATTTTTCTCTGTTTACACAGTTCCTCCTTTTAACAATATAAAGTGTATTTTTTAAAGTTTCATCACTCCAAAACCTCTGTGTCTCAATTATCGTCTTGCTGCTCTCTGTATTTTTCACACACTACCGCAGCGTCTCTAACGTGAAGGATGCGGGACATGCGTTGCCTTAACCAATAGCAACTCAGCTAAACTGAAATGAACCAATGAAATCAATTTTAAAAGTTTTTCTTCACAGGACCACCTACTGAATCAAAAAGACCTCTGAGATCAAATGAAATGATCAATGAAATGAAGAATAAAATAAAGAATGTAGTTATGAATTAAATAATAAATGTATAAATTAAATAAAAATAATTCTCAGTGAAAGAACATATTTCTAACACTTTCTTCCAACATATTTAGTAACAGTTGGGTTTCTTTTTCCAACAGGTTACATAACCAACACTTGGTACGTAGTTTTACTACATGAACAGAACTTTTACTTTTCATACTTGGTGTGCGTTTTTGGCAGTGATACTTGAGTGATATTTTAAACACAAGGCTTTTTAGTAGACTGTTTTTATTATGCTACATACATGGTATGTATGTATTCTTGCCTTTACTTAAGAAAGGTATCCAAATAACTCTTTACTGTTCACCTGACACACACACACATATTCAGTATTATATAAATATATTTGCATGTTTTAGTGTCACTAGTGGAGATCTGCCTACATTTCTAAGTATTTACTGCACGTTACATCTTTTGCAACATGTTTTATAACTGAGGTTCACAGAAAACATCAGAGTTTGAGCACTTTATACTATGCACAGAAACTACCTTTTATGTTCAAAATGACCAAGACAAAGTTCAAGGCCTTTTAAGCATTCTTTGAGCTGTGGTGCTAATGAAAGGATACTTCACATAACAAATGAGATATTACAAAGAGTTGTTTAGTCTCAGTGGTTGTTTAGTACAGACCACCTCAGGACCTGAATGACAGACAGAGAGATTTGGTTAGGGTGAGTGTTTTCTTATGGTCCTGTATGGTCCCTTGTGGAAGCAATCAACCTTGTCATGTAACGTAGTCTGATGGTTTGCCTTAGTATGTATTACTAATCTCATATATGTTTCACAGTAGGAAAAATGAATAGTACTCACTGCTTTACTCAATGCAGTCTTGGAGCCAAAGCAAGACAACACTATCAGTACCTATCACAAAGTGGCAATTTGTTTTTGTGATCATTTCACATCACATTTCAAATTGTAAACCGAAATAACTCACAGGTTTTTGCAAGTAAATTAACTGTACAAGTCTTGATGTCAGTGTTTTACTCTGTTGCTGTATTTGGCAAACCACAGTGACACATTTACTATTTGTGCGTACATGAAAGAATCACTTTGGGGTGAACATATTCAGTTTCCCAGCTCACACAACAGACCACAGCAAACGGATTCATCAGTTACCGCTATTAATACACCCTCAGAAGTAGAAAATAGTTCATCTTAAGTGGTGCTGTGCTTAAGGTAATTTCTCAGATAAAATAAGATGAAAACCAGCATGTATGAACCGGATGAGCTGACAAGCATCAAAGAATGTCTTTGTAGATAGTGTAATTATTTAAATAGTTGTTGAAAACCATACCCTAATGGATAAATACTGATTTGTGGAGTTTTACACTGTGAAATAATAGCTCCCCTCTTCCCCCTTCTTCCTCATTTGGTCTTATCTAGGTTGTAGTACTTGATGGTGAGACAGTGTTAGATCACGGAGGGAAATAGAGAACATACATGCCATGTCGTCAAGTCAGATAAGAGACTATTCAGTATGTGCGTCTCAGTTTAAGTGCAAGTTGGTGTGTGTGTGTGTGTGTGTGTGTGTGTTTGGCGTAGAAGAGTCTGGGTCTCTGATTGCCTTTGCCAGGCTTCCCACATTAAAGTGGCCTCTGCCCCAGGGAAGAGATTCTTGACTACATGGCAAAATGGAGAGGAGTGGGGAATACGGCAAGGAAAAGATATGAGAGAAGGGAGTAGAGTGGGAGGGTAAGGGCATTTAGGTGAAAAGGAGCTGCCAAAACAACTCCCAGGCTTTATCTGGCCTGCATCCAACTGTCCAACACACACTTCAGTTCAGTTTTTCTGTCTCACAAACACACACATCAGCCTGCTTCGCCCCCACCACATGTTCTTAAGTGCGGACCGCACAGGGGGGTAGCCCCCTAACCTCCCTGCCCCCATATCCCGTTCCTCTCTTCCCCCTCTCAGCTTTAATTGAGAAGACAAATGGATCTTTCAGAGCCTACTACCGCGCCACCATACATCAGTCATGACAATGTTAGCTTTATAACGGTGGGCTTGCCATGAGCCGAACCATATGTTTGGCCCGCGCCACACGCACGAGCAAACACCTCGATACTATACTAATGGCGCCCCAGTAATTGCCTGTTGTTTTATTATTAAAGGTAATTTAGGCCCTAATGGAATTCATTCAACATTGTGCATCAGCTCCACCCAGACGGCACTGTGGAGAGCCCACTCTTCCTGTGCTGGACTTCAAGAAACCCTTTTATCTCCTGAAATAAAATATTATTCTACTTGATGAAACATGCTTCAGAGAACCGGATACCATCCCCTTTTCAGGCTCACCTCTTTTCCACTATTGTCAGTTTCTCTCATCACCATCTCTGAAAATCTGAAACAGGGCTGAGTTTATTGTGAGCTAAATGTACATCAACTGCACTCAATAGCAAAAAGAAAAGCAGCAGTCAATTTAAAAGAAAACAACCAATTAATTTGTTAGCATCCCATCTAAAGCTCCCAAGAGGTTTTGATAACATTTGTACTATGGAGCTGTAGTTACTCAATGCTGCCTAATAATTACAGTTTTAAGCAAAATGCTGAACTTTCACAGTAAGAAATCTACATAATCATGTTTCATCTTTACAGAATTAGTGATGAAATAAACCATTATAGGAAAACAGACAGAAGAAGAACTTAAACAAGAAGCGTCTCACAGTAGAGAGCATTTTTCTTCTTACATAAAATTCTTAATTGAGATTTCACAGAATTTGTACCTCATTAGTTTTGTTATAGTATGTACCCAGTGTTGCCAAATTGTATTCAGCCTTATCCTTGAGTATAATCTGACTTGGCAAAACATGGCACAAGCCTATTGTGTGAACATCACTATTGGACAATTTTTCAAAGGTCAGGGAAAGTTCGTTAGGGTTTGTTAGGGTTTTAAAAAATGATGAATGTTAATTGCAAGTCTGTGACAGGAGGTGAACACCAGTCTCAAGCATGAAAGTCCAACCTGCTACACACCCACTCACCACTTTCCTGCATTGGATCCATCATTAACATTCAAAATACAGTTAAAGGTGCTGACTATGTTATAATCCTGTGTCTCGCTAACCTGCTGCCACTCTCCCAGTGGCTCGTGTGTGTGTGATTGTGTGAGTGGAAACAGGTGTGCTGCAAAGCCGCTCCAGCTGCACCTCATCTCCATTTATCAATCTCTATACAAATACCTAGCTCTACTACCACCCTGCCAGGTCATAGCTCTGCTTCAGTCAGTGTTACTATGCTTCAAGCTACTTCACCTGCATTTATCCAATTTTCTTGTTGTTGCTTGTTTTTCTGTGCCTAACCTGGTTTCCTGTCCCCTGCAGTTCCATCTGCTCTTCCTCAGACCCCTGTCCCCTATCTTATCTCATCAGCCCTGCTTCCCTACCCTGGATTCTTGCTCTTCCCAGCTTCCATGGTATCTGCCCAAACCCTGGCCCAACTTCTCAGTTACCAGCCCAAGTTTTACAAGGCCTGCATTCCCTTTCCCCAAATTTCACAATAAATACCTTTCTTCGACCATATCCCTTTCTCCTTGCTGTTAAGTGTCTGCATGTACTCATCTGTTCCATCCCATGTAACAGTATGATTCGGTTCGGATTGAAGATGTGAACCCAGCAGATGTTCACCTGTACATTCTACCGAGGCCTTTGGTGTGCCTGCAGATATTCTACACAATGAAGAGTAAGATTTTTTTTTAGGCTCCTCACTGCCATCTGGAAGATGGATCCTAAGATGGCCCTAGAGGTGGCTATCTCTAAGTGGAAAGCCTCTTGCTCTGTTCCTCCCAACTCCTCCCTGGAACAGCAGTCAGGCAGCTAACCTGCAGCATAGTAGCCACCAGCATGATAGCCACCAGCTTGCGTCTCAGCCTGCACTACAACCAGCCTGCATTCCAGACAATTAGGCTCAGGTTTGCTTCCAATGCCACTGGCACCACAGAGTCTCTGCTGCCCAGCACCCCTACTGAGACCCAACATGTTCCCGAGCAATTGGGTGCCATTGTCAACACCCATCATTTTCTGTGCTGCAGCAATCTCTGGTGTCTGGGCTGTGGCAGTAACCAGTTCCTGAGCTGCAGTGGTCTCTTATTCCTGTGCTGCAGCGGCCCTCTGTTCACATGCAACAGTTGTCTCCTGCTCCTGAGCAGCTGTCTCCTGCTCCTGTGTTGCAGCAATTCATTGACCCTAAGCTGCAGCAGTCACCAGTTCACATGCTGCAGCAGTCCCCTGTTACTGAGCTGAAGCTGTACCCTGTGCCTGTGCTGCAGAAGTATTCTGTTCCTATGCTGCAGCAATCTAAGCCTGAGCCACAGCTGTCACCAATTCCAGACCTGCAGCTGCCTCTTCTCCCTGTGCTGCAGCAATTCACTGAGCTTGAGTTGCAGCAGTCCTCTGTTTCTGAGCTTCAACAGTTCCCTTTTCCTGAGCAACAGCAGTCATCGTTCCCTGAGTCCCTGTGGCTGTGCTTCAGCAGCCTCCTGTTTCCTTGGTTCCACTGGCTCACCTGTCTGTCTTCCAGCCCCAGGACTCTAGTCCTGCACTCCAGCTTCTGGACCAACCTTCATCTGTCCTGCCTCCTGGTTGCCCTCTTGACTATTTCTTTCTTGTCTGTCAAACAGCTTGCAAGGGAAAGTACTATGACACAGAATGGGACACTGTGGTGACCTGTTATATCTACAACTAACATGAGCTTGTTTTATTTGGGTAATATCATGTTTGTAGCTGTGTGTGGACTGGGAGTATGGAACTTTCCAAGCACATAACTATTTAGAAAGCTCAAAATCTGAAGTAGTAGGGAAGTGGTTAGCATCATTAATGTGTAAGTTTGCTATGTACTGCACTGTACATAAATACACAAATACTTGAAAAACACATATGGCAGTGCCCATAATCTGCTCCCAATGAATGTGAGTGGGCAGAAACAGCCACTGAAGCTGGATTTATTAAAGGTTATACAGTTATGTGAATGTGATAACTCTGAATTACAGTAGAGCTATAAAGGAAAGTGATGGATGAGCAGTTCAAAATAAAGAAAAGCAGATACTCCTCACTCATGTGAGAAAAATGTCACATAAACATCCACAAACTGAGAATCTGCTATAAGATTTAGTCATGTGCCATGACATACTTGAGAGTTTTTCAACCTCTGTCAGTACAAGGTCAACTCCATATGTACTGCAGAGTGCTTATCAGGTCATCTTCTGTATCTTTTCTGATTTTTTTTTCTTTAAGCTCCAGTGAGATTTCAGTTCTCAGTCTTACAACCACTGATACATTTCTTACGCCATCATACCTTTTCCATTACTTCTACAAAATACCTTACTTTATTCCTTTTTCTTTTCAGTGTCTTTGTTTCCCAGCATAGGAAGTCAGCATGGTACCCTGGGATCATCTGAGGCTGTGTGATCATCATTCTCTTCTTCCTGGTCCTTGCTCCCATGGTTTTTCATGCCTGGCGTACAGCATGCCTATCCCCTGACTGGACTTACTCTTATCTGTGGCCAAAACATCAAAATAACAATCTTCCCGCCCTTCATCTGCTCACTCTTACAATTCGGTCTCTTTTCCAATGTCTTACAGTGACACATGTCTCTGAGAAAGCATTTTCATGGGCTGGTCACCATGACCCCACACTATAATTTATCACATAATTTGGAGTAACCCTGGTGTTGAAGATTTTTAAAAATATTTGACTATTAAACTCTCTCTCTCTCTCTCTCTCTCTCTCTCTCTCTCTCTCTCTCTCTCTCTCTCTCTCTCTCTCTCTCTCTCTCTCTCTCTCTCTCTCTCTCTCTCTCTCTCTCTCTCTCTCTCTCTCTCTCTCTCTCTCTCTCTCTCATTCCCAGCAGCATGTGAACATTAGCCAGGGTTTTTTTATCAGAGAGCTTCCAGCAGAGCTCCAGCAGGCCTTCCCAGGAGAGGAGGCTACAGGAAGTCGTAGGATGATAAAACTGGGCCATTACTTGGCCAGCACAGGACCCCAGGGTTCATTACCCCCCCCCCCCCCCCCTTCTAATCTTTGCAGCATGTCACCACAACATAATCCTGAACACACCTCAAAATCATTGCATTATCATTTTTTGCCAGCTTATCTTTTACTTGTGGGTTGTGGTACTGGATAACAATGAACCTGGATTGCAACTTTGTTGTGTTTCTTTCATTATTTGAATCATGAAAAACAAAATCTGAAATGTGGACAGCCATTCAGGGGTTTGAAACCAGATATGATAAACCTTAAAAAGACAATTTTGCACATTTCTTGACTATATATGAGAGATGAAAAACATCCATACATGAGATGAAACAAATAATTTTGGTGTGCTTAGTAGAACATTTAGACAGTTGTTGTACTAGTTCCTCAGTTGCATTAAGCTGTATTACTCAGCACTCTGCCAATCAGCACAAGTGGGTGCAAGGAGGACATAAGAATAAAAACAGCTGCCTCTGATGTGACGTCATAGCCTTGAACACAGCTGATGTAGCTCCCAAGAATAGTACACAAAAACATGGAGCTGCAGCTCTTGAATAGTAGCGTGGGGATGCAGAGAATTAATTGGCAGTGATGGTCTTTTGAAAGTGATGACAGCTGATATAAAGAGCAGCTGGAAATGACAGCAACAGCAGAGCTAGGCAACATGTAGCACTCAGCAGCAAGACTAACAGAAACATCACAGAAACCACCACAGGAAGAGACGGATACAAAAAGGAAGAGAGAGAACTGTTGATGGTTGTTTCATGGTGTATATAATCAGTATAATATTCAATGATCTGCAGCAATGTATTTTTTTATTTAACATCTATTTGTTGTGTGACTGTTTTTACCTTTTTTTTATTATTATTATTATCATTATTATTATTATTTTACACAAACACTTTCTATTATTTGTTTTAGGTAAAGGTAGAATGTCACTTTATACATTTATTCCAGTATTTACAGTGAGTACAAATTTGAGGTACTTGAGTATTTCCATTTCATCTAATTCTACAATTCAGAGTAGCAGCTGTAGTTACAAGTTACCATAAAGATAAATACTTTAACACACAAAACATACAGTGGCCGGGAAGTGCAAAACATTACAAAGTGTGAAACATTTTTATATATCGCACAACAAAATTACATAAGCAAAACACTTTCACCAGTCCTGAAACACATTTACAAATAACACAATCTTCACGGAAAGGGAATGTACCAAATACCGGAAGTGACGATGAACTGTTAAGTGAGCGACGACAGTCCTCCAGTATGTTTCCTCAGCTGATAAATAAACCATAGATAGACATATATACGTGTATATATATATCTATGAAATAAACTAGCTGTTCCTCTCATGCTATGTAAGACACTGAACAGAGTTTTCTTCTTCTCTCGAAGCTTTCACAACTCGTTTCTTAATGCATCTACAGCATCACTTGGTGTGGGAATTTATACAACGCTTAACTCATGAATGAACCAACTGCAATTAAACCATTAAATGAACTAAATTACACACAAAAAACATAGATGATTGCTCTGTGACATTTAAAAAGTTGCAGATCTTAATATACTATACTTCTAATAATACAAGTAACATGTTTATTATCATTATTATTGAAATCAAACATAACTATTACAGCCAAATCATCTATCTTTGTCACAGCTCTTCCTCTCCCTTCCTCTTCTGTCTTCTCTCTTTGCTTTACCTGGTTTCTTCCCACAGTGAATCTAACCATAGGCTTGTTGGATCTGGATTTATTTTTGTGCAAATAAATATGTATTAAATTGTGTTCTGCTTGCCTCTGATTTACTATAACACCACACATTATTAGAAGAACAAGCAATGTATGTGAAAGAAGGTTTTAAGTGTCAAATATTTTCAAAATGAATATGATTGAATTAGTAAGTGTGTGTGTTTTACATGTCATACACGTTACACATGTGTTGCTTCATTTGGTAAGCATTTCTCAGCAAGTTGTTTTTATTCGGTTTCAGTTTTCTACTTTCAGCCTTCTTTACGTAGGTCTATAAAACATTGTTTCTCGTTGCTTCTGACATTCCTTAACCAGTCCAGAGAGAGCAGCCAAATGACCCTGATGCTCTCGGGACCCCACCCGCCTCCCCACTCATACCAGCAGATCAACCCAGCTAGTTTCCTTATCTGTTCACCACTCAATTACACTGTGCTGCAGAGGGCATTTGAAGCCTCAGACGAGCAGCCTTGAGGTTACAGTGGGCTGAAGTGGGAGGAGGCACAGGCCCTTACCCTCCATACACAGAGATAACAAAATCACAGTGGCTTAAAGGTTCAGAAAGTTAAATCCACTGTTAATTACTGTATATAAAATCTTTAGTTTAATACGCACGACAGCAAAGTTGATGATTACTAATTAGTTTCATATTCATGAGAAACCACATAAAAATCAAAACACAATTCCATGTGTAGCTCTGTCATGTGATATAACATGGGGTTTATGGTTTGATAATGATGCATGCTACAGTACTGCTGTTTCCAATGAAGATCTTTAGAAACATGTTTTTGACACAAAAAAACAAACTGACAGGCAAAGACATTTAAACTTTTTTTTTGTAAAAAATTAATTTTTAATAATTGAAAAATATTTTTGATTGTGACCAATGTTCTTTCATTAAAAAATATGATTGAATCTGTGTATTTGATTATTCCAATATAATACAAATATTTAGTTTAATTTGACTTATCATGTCAACTATAATGCACTCTTCTGGATTGCAGGATATCAAAAATATTGCATAATGTGTCACAAGACTTCATTACTTTTAAGCACGTTTTCTCTCAAGCAAGATTGATGAGAAAGAAGTACTTGAAAAGCAGGAGCTGAGTTACTATTTCTGAGTATAGCCACAAAAGAGGAAAAAGCTCTTCTTATAACACCTCAGACATATTTTGAGCACTATCGAGGAATCCAGAGATTTGCCAGAGCCTGGCTTCTGGAAATGAAGAGAGTCAGAGAGATACAGAGATGGAAAGAGAGGTGGGATTGAACACTAAGAGAATGTGACTGTACTGAATAGAGAGGGGAGGCAGCACAGAGAGCATGTCATGTCTGTGTCTCTGGCTGTAGGATGTTTCCCTCCTTTTAAGGCAGCAGCGTGTGCTTTGATCAGCAGTGCAGCAACAGAGAGCAATTGAGCAGGATGGCCGAGGAGCCACATCTCTATTATCCTGAGGTGTGAATAAGTCACTTTAAATGTCACTGCACAAAAAAATACAAACTTGCTGTTTTATCTTATTTCATCTTTCTTGTTGCTGTTTCATGCTCCTTTAATTACAAATTGATTTTTGATTTTTAACATTTTTCACAGTGATAAAGGTATTTCTTTAATCTCTATCTTAATTAGGTAATATAATAGAGGTCATTACAAGTTAAACCTGTTTATAATTTCCTTTTCTTATAACCTCTGTGAATCCTTTAGCGCAGCTCCATTATTCTATTCTGATGCAACACAGTCTTGTTCATCTCTACTTTCATCCCACTCTCAACACCATTAACATGAGTAATCAGGTCTAATTTTGCCACTCTGTCATGATATCTATCAACCAGACTTATCTCTCTGTCAACACCCAGCTGCCTCATTTGAGCTATCACACTCCCAGTGATGGGGTCTCCTCACCTGTCCATCCATCACAGCCAAAACCTTCAGTGGCATCTTTGGGTGTTTGCATGTTTATCAGTAATTAGAAGGGAGGAGTTGAGAGTGAAACCAGCTTTGTGTGTGTCTCCTGCAGGACCCAGCACTCATTCAGCTGACACGAGCTTGACAGGGAGTCGACGACAGCAAGTGAGTTAAGCCTCTTCAACATGTCTACAGGTCAGCATCCAGTACAATTTCACATGAGCACTACTGAGATTATATTCTGCCTCTTCATGTAATAATCAAGTGAAGCTGAAGTGATATGCACATGGCAAGCTTTTAATATGAAGCACATGGTTAGCTGGAGCTGAAATAGGACTCAATACCTTGCTCAAGGACACTACAACAGAACAGATTACTACTGACATAAGGGTTGGCACCACACGCCCCTTGGTTGAAGGGTGGTCTCTCCACTAACTACAACACTCTGCCAGCTTGAATGCCATCGACAGAGAAAGATTTAAGAAAGACATATGTGCATGCTTGCATGTGGGTCTCATGTGCATGTGTGCAGAAATTCAACTGCAGCAAAGTTCTCCTCTCTCTCATTTTCTTCATGTGTGTTCCACGTGTTCCAGCCACATTTCTGCAAATATTTATACCGGGTGTAAAACGCTCTTGATCTCTCTCCCCTGTTTACTCTCCTGTTCTTTCTCTCAGCCGACTCTCGCACTGACCTTTTTTCATCCTGACGGAGAGTGACAGGGGGGAGGGAACAAAGAGTCAGGGGGCAGAAAAAGAGCAAGTGAGCGTGGAGTGAGGTCAGGGGAAGAGAGAGGGAGCAAGGAGAAAGCCTTTGTTGAAGAGAGAGAGAGAGACACAGTGAAAGAGAAGCGAGCAGGGGGAGCAGTTCAGCGTGATGGATGACTTGTCATCTTATAGAAATCAAAAGCCTAATCTACAAACCCCTCTTTTAGCAAAAGCACAAAACGCAGTGGTACAATGAGGCCCATTGGGCTAATTGTAGAGTAATTTGACATCTGTTGACGTCTGAAAACGTGTTAGCTACTACTGAGAGAGAGAGAGAGAGAAAGAGAGAGAGAGAGGGAGGGTGGTGTTGTACTGCTTGATTTCTAAATGAGGCACATGCCGCTGACCAAGCGGGGCGCGCACGCCTCTCGAAATGAGAACAAAAACACAGATCCAGTTACAGAACGAAGTATCACTTTTGTGGTCTTTGTCATCAGCTTAGCTGCATTCACAGCAGCTTGATCAATGGGATTTGTGTAATGATATTCAGCCTGAAACATGACGTAATGTGTTACTGAAACTAATGAGCTTTGCTGCTGGGTGGCCTTTTGGACACACACACACACACACACACACACACACACACACACACACACACACACACACACACACACACACACACACACACACACGCACACACACACTTTCTCTCTCTCTCTCTCTCTCTCTTGCTTATCTATCTCCATCACAATCAATAAAATGGGTTGGTAAAGTAGTGCAGGTTTTTGGTCATAATCTATAATTCATGTATAAAAATTCAGGATCAGTAATGACTATTATTTTACAGCTATCAACAGCTGTGTGCTATAAAAGGCAACACATCAGTCAAGTTATTCATATATTTTGGAGATTCCTGTTGTCAGATATATGGGGTATTTTAATAAACTAACTGTTAAATCATTAAAATCTCAGTAACCGAGAAAACATTTCTGCTGTCAAGACAGTATTAGAAAGGTAATTTGTGGATTATTTTTCAACAATTGACATTTCATAGCTGCTAACAGGGTGCTAACACGTCTCCAGCTGTGACGAGTCCTTCAACTCTACCTCCACATTCCGTGTAAAGGCTGCTGTGCTCTGCCTGTGGAAGGGAAACAGAGCTGGATTCCTCTCCAGTGTGTTGGCAAAAGCTGTGGAAGAGGCCTTAGGATCATTAGTGAGGCTGGCATGAGAAGTTGAAGGGGATCTGCTAAACACTATTCCATTATTCAGCAAGAAGGAAAAGTCTTTCCCCTGACTCTAATCACAGTGGCAGTTCTCTTTTAAATGGCAGCTGTCAAAATAGGTATTTTAACACAAAATAGCCAGGCAGCAGGCACGTTCCGAGTCCCTGCCCATGAATTACTGACACTGGCATACTGTAGACCTCTGTATCCTCCCTCACACTTTGTGCATGACCTTGCAACAGAGCTGCCAAACTGGCCTTGCTCTCTTCTGTGCAAACTTTTGATGACCACCTGGCTGGTAAAGCAACCTCAAGGTAAGCAAGAAAGAAAATGTGACAAATGGTAGCAAATGGCGAAAAAGATGCTGTAAAGGGGGGAAGTGGAAAATTGTTGCATATAATTGAAAAGGCCGAGCCACAGCTAAAGGATGAAGGAAGAAAAAAAACAGAGGAAAGCTGTCCTCTCCATGCACCACTGCATGACATCACAGCACTCCCAGCTTCCATTAGGGCCTAATAAATGAAGGGCTAACGAGGCTGAGTGGGTGGGAAATATGGGAGGAGGTGACGGAGGGGGGATGCCCTGCCACCCTAAGCCTCTGTCAACTCCATCAGGATCACTTGAAGGAGGGGTGGGAGTGGAGCGAGGTTTGTAGCAAAGCAAGGGTGGAAGGGGGCTAAAAAAACCTCTCGGCCCATTAGAGAAATCAAGCCGGGACTCTAAAAACACCATGAGAGCAGAGAGGTCGAGTAGCCTTGATGTAAACACACCGGGGTGGCAGCCCCTGAGCACTCTGACAGCCAATGGCGGCCATGATGGATCTGTGGAGTTATCTCATTTTCCACTGTTTTAATTAGAGGCCAGGCTGTGAGCCTCGGCAGCTGGCTCTGCTGTACTGACTCCTGTGGCCTGACAGAGAAAAATGTCCACTGATATTGCTGCAAAGTTCAGCCTGACCAGAGAAAGAAAAGTTCTGGGATCCATAATCCTGTTTACTGAACAGGTTGCACTTCAATCAATATTTAATATTTTCAGTTGATTTCTTTTCATATCTATGTGCCTTTTACAATGTGTTTTTAATTGCTAACTCAATTCCAATGAGAGAGCATCATGTGCATAATTTAGGGGGGGGGGGGGGTCACCTATATTTACAGTTAATTAGAGCCATGCATCTTACAGTAGATGACAATGATAGGATGAGTGAAGGTATCAGGTATCTGTTCAGTTTGGAGTGGTGTACCCTATTATTAGGTGGCGCTCTTAAGCCCTGTAATCCAGCAGAGCACCACAGTGACGGGGTAAAACAGGATAAGAGACAAAAGACTCAAACTACCTCACACAGTTAGGGAGCATGTGTAAAGGTTCTGCATGCATGAAATTAGAGGTAAGCAAGTATACTGTGCACAATGCTTGGTTTGGTCAAATTCAGACCATTTAAAAATGAGAATCTCCTGAAAAAATTACAAATATAAAATTTGATAGAAATATCAAAATGTATTCTCAAAATAATCTAACACAGGAAAACCTGAAACACTATATTTTTTCTTTAATTTCAGTAGATTTAGTGCATGCAGTAATATTTAAAAAAAAAAATCCCTACATTTTTTTATAGAGATATTCTATAATTTTAATAGATTTAGATTGAGGACTACACTGTTGCAGAAAATGAAAGGTTTTGTTTGTTCTAAACTCAGGCTCGTAATTTTGGCAAAGCTCCTTTTTTGTCTTATTTAAAATATACACATATATTCGGAAAGCATTTTTAGAAAATGAACCACAAACAAAATCAGATATTGTACCGTTTGAGAATTTCTATGCTCATTGTCAGCAGTAACTTATTCTTTTCTCCTCAGTTCTGAGTATTCATCTGTTTAAGTGTGATAAACCACTCTGTGTGTGTGTGTGTGTGTGTGTGTGTGTGTGTGTGTGTGTGTGTGTGTGTGTGTGTGTGTGTGTGTGTGTGTGTGTGTGTGTGTGTGTGTGTGTGTGTGTGTGTGTGTGTGTGTGTGTGTGTGTGTGAAAACTAAAACCAAAATCCAAAACTTCTTCCAATTATGAAGCTACATCATTTTGACTGGGCTCTGAAATAAATAAGTGGACACAATTTTGATTTTTCCTCTAAATATTTGTGAGTATCAGTTCAAGTTAATTCACCAATAATGTTTTATATGTATTAGTCAGGGATTGGAATCAAGGTTGTGAAAAAGGGAGAAGTTTAAGAGAAAAGCTGTTTATATTCTTCTAAAAAGGCTGTCAATATCTAAATAAATCTCTGTTATCTCAAACAATTCATACAAGGACATTTCCAGTAAAATGTGGATAGTAAGGCTTTGTATATCCCCTCTCCTCCTCTTACTTGTTAAAAAGAGGAGAGATGGAAAGAAAGTGCAAGCGTGAAAGCAGTATTACTGAGCGCTGGAAAAGAGGGAAATAAAATCATGTCATTGTTGTTTACACTGGACCCCCAAATTAAGGCCTGTGTGTGTGATTCTGTGTGTGTTCCACCATTTTCACTGTTTGGGCTGTATGTTATTGTGAGTCGGCCTCAAAGAAAATGTTTTAATTCACCTCCATCAAAACCAGTTTTAATCTGAGGGAGTTTGCTGTCAAGTATCTTTTGTGTCTTGTGTTCACACGCATATTCAGTAGAATAAAAATAAATGTTACTTTCTTTAAAATAACTAAAACAACTAAAACAAACAATGAATATGTGAAACAATAGATCAGCTAAGCATAACATATTACAGGGAAAAAAATATATAATTTAGGCTGGATTTAAGTTTTTTGTCTAATATTTTACTTTACTCTTTTTCTGAGCACAACAACCATTGTACGCTGGTGTCACTTCATGATGTGCCAGACATGCACACACACATAAATATCATTAGGGTAAAACCAGGCATGGATCTATGAAGCAACAAGCAAACACACAAGCAACATACACATGAATCCTCCCTCTCTCACACACGCGCACCCACACACATGCATATGCTTTATGACCTCAGAGTCTATTGACAATTTTCCCAACCTCTAGCATGTGGTGAACTTCCTGTTGGCACTGGTCAGGAACCTGCCGTTCGTGCACAATAGAATAATCAGCCTGGGTTTCACAGACGGTCAGTATCTCACTCCTACCTTATCTCTACCTTTTCCCGTTCTCTCTCTCTTATTGTGTCTCTCGCCATACTGTTGCTGCCCGCTCAGCCTTTTAGTCTCCTTGTTTCTGCAGCATTGCTCTCTCTCCTGTTTAGAATGAACAGTGACCTCCATTGTATAATGGCAGGGTGTTATGACAGCAGGCTACTGTTAACTGTGTTTGGTTTGGGAGGACAGGGAACACACACATACAGATGCCGTGCAATGCGTACACATATACAGGGACACTGACAACTTCATCTTCACAACTGCCATTGCACATGAACATACTCAGAAACACACACACACACACACACACCCACACGCATATCTGGCATTAGCTTCTCCAGATGGAGCTCATCCCCGCCCTGCCTGAAGCCATATTTTGACTGTTTACTCAGAATTTCTCTATATCTGGCCATTGTTAAGCCTGCTTGGCTCTGTGAATACATTAAGTAACATGTTTGAAGTGGGAGGATAGTATGTATCACATGTGCCAGTGGAGAAGCACTGCAGTGAGTGTGTGTGTGTGTGTGTGTGTGTGTGTGTGTGTGTGTGTGTGTGTGTGTGTGTGTGTGTGTGTGTGTGTGTGTGTGTGTGTGTGTGTGTGTGTGTGTGTGTGTGTGTGTGTGTGTGTTGATGTGTTAAAATAGAAAGCATTTCCAATAAGCACTGGGTCATGAATGTGTAAGTGTTTGGTGTGCAAACATTTCTGTGAGGCCACTAACTCTTGAACCGTTTGACCTGCACAGGTGGGTGTCATTCTCTGAAGCATGTCTTGCCTCCTCAAGACATTTGTTTGTACACATGATGAGTTAGTGTTAGCTGCAGCAGGATGTTTGGGACCTGACCATGTGTGAGAGTGCACATCAATGTGTGGGTGGGTGGGTGGGTGTATGGTTGGTGTAAGTGTGCGTGTATACGTTTGCACCTAGACATTATCATGAGAGTTTGCAGTGCCCTTAAAAGTCGTGTTATCCCTCTGAATTAAAGGCTTTCATTGAGCAGCTTGAAATATGTCATTGTGCTAAATTACATGCTTCCTATAGCGATGTATTTATACAGTATACCATAGCTGGTGCAGAGAGAGGATAATAAATAAGTTTGAATCTTAGAAAATAGTGGAAAACATGAAATGGTCGACAGAGCGGAGCCTCATTGCGCTATTGTCTTCCTCTTCTCCACATTCACTTTTTCCACATTTAGCATTGGCTGCTTTGGAATGCAGTGTGAGTAATCACAGGGGGGGGGTGGGAGGGGGGGCAGAGAGGAGGGAGGTGGATTATGCTGATGAACTAAAGAGGTGATGGAGACAATTAAAGAGGCCACAGGGTGAGAAAAGATGGACATTTAAGAAGAAAGAAAGGGAGGATAGAGCGAGAGAAAGCAGGAAAGAGAAGTAGAAAGAGAGTAAGAGGGGCCTCCCTGGTTGTCGTTACGCCGTGTGCGATCATTTGGGTTGATTTGGATTAATGCTTTAATTGGGAAACAGACACAGACCGTTAACATCTGTATCCCATAGCAGTGGACTGGCTGCCAAGACAAACCAGTGTTACGTCACACTGACAGATTCCCCCAGTAACAAGAGCACTAGAGCAAGGACTCTGTGTGAGAGAGACATGGCTTTAATGGCAAAATTGTGTGGGCTCAAGACTTGGGAGCTCTGGGTCATTAAACTGGCACTACTAACCCAGAGCTACGATCACACACACACACACACACACACACACACACACACACACACACACACACACACACACACACACACACACACACACACACACACACACACACGTGCACACACACGCACACACACACACACACACACACACACACACACACACACACACACACACACACACACTTCTGTAGAGGAGCAAAGAGGTGGAGAATTACAGAATTGCATCTGGTTATTTCCCCACTTCCCACCTTTCCCACTGCATACAGAGGAAAACAACTCACTGCCATTTGCAATTCCCTGAAACTCTGTTAGTTGAGCAGATTACAGTTCAGTGTTTTCAAACTAACACTGTCCAAGTTCACGAATCCTGTGAAAAACCAGCTACAGCTCATAATGATGACAGTGATGCTGATGAAAAATACAGCATCTTAATGCTAAGCTAATGTTGCTGTCATGTATCATAATAGCTTAACTGGAGTATATATACTTATATACAGTCTATGAGTAAGACCTAAGGAGAGAAATTGTTCTGTCTTCATGTTATCCACTGTGAAAGAGAATGATGAAAAATCTCTAGATGTCAGGATCCCAGTGTTTTTCCCTTAGTTTCCCCTTTTCCCTCCTGTCTCTGGTTTCCACTCACCCAACCTCTGCTCCACTCCTGTCAGTAAGCCACACCCACCTCACCTGTCAACGCTGTTCACCTGGACTCTCAGCTGCAACCCATCTGGAAACAAGCCAGTATATATTCTCCTGTTTTTCATTCACTCCTTGCTAGATCGTCTTCTACTACTATGCCAGACATTCCAGACCACGAGTATTGCCTGTTTACTTCCTGGTTCCTGTCTGCCTGTGGCTGCCTGGTTGAACACCTAATTTCCTTGAGTGTTACTGGCATTATCTTACCTGCTGCCTACTCTGTGTCGTCGGTGACCCTGAGCCCAGCCTGTCCCTCTATGCATCCTGCCAAATACCTGTTCTGTTACCTTGCTGACTATAAAATAAATATCTCTTCAAACTGCTTCTGGGTGTTCTGTGCTGCATTTGGGTCCTACCCCTCTCAACATGTGACACTAAATGCCTTGTGTCTTATGTGTGATGTATGCATGTGGTTGGTCATTTACTGACAGAAGAAAAAGATACAGTATGCATATAATAGTTCACTCACACAATTTGTTTTCATTCTGAAGCTGCATTATACCTATAAAGAAGAGGCAGTAAACCCTAAAAGCCTCATTCGACAGTTTGAGACCTCTCCTAAAATGCATCAGCCTAAAATGTTACTTCACAAGTAGTTGAGGATGTATATAGCCTGAAAATCAGAAATCAACAAACTTTACAGAAGAAACTGAGCAAAATTTCCAAGTTTCTGAAACAGAATGATACCATAAAGTATATTGCAAACATACCATAGGGGAAGAAAGTACTATTATATGCTCTTTTCTTTATTTTAAAATGGTTAAAGTTAAGTTTAATAACATTATGCAACAGTTCTGTACTGGTCTTTAAGTCAACTATAGTGTCATATTGACAAAGTTCTAAAAATAGTTTACATTTACAGTATATCCTTGGTTGTACAGGTCTAGCTATGTGTCACGACAGAGCTGTAGTGCTGTGGCATATACATGAGCATAATATTCATGAGCACACATAGTCTTACAGACAATAGTGAGAAAGTGTTTTCATCATGACACACCGTCATTCATACGGCCGGGCTGCCTCAGAACAATGTAAGGCTACACACCCTGTCTGTGTGACTCAGTGACCTCTGGGACCCCCGTAGCCCGTGAGTGCCTCTCATACCCAGACTGGACCCCTACAACACCACTCCAACCCTGACCCCCATTCATTTGGACCAACCCCTCTTATCAGGTCTGCCAGTTTTGGCTGTTACACAGAGATGCATGTAACCAGCCCCTCCTCTCCACCTCCTCCTCTGCTCAGCGCTCTCTCTTAACCATACACATGTCAAAGTTTCTAGTTTCCTTCTCATGCACAAATATGAAACCGCATGCTGTGGGAAACCATGCTGACTCGATACACACGGACAGCGCAATGAGCAGATTTGAGTGTCAAGGCCAAGAAATCAGACCTTGCGGAGGGTGATTAATACAGCAGAAAGCTCCAGCTTAGTGAAAGGCCACAGCATCCAGAGAGCATTCCAGCCAGTCTCAGAGCGACGGTGCTCACAAACACAGCGACTGCCAAAACGGCTTTCGTGACTGCTTCCTCTGGTCCTTGTACGGTTTCACATTCAACCCGCTGCGTTTGATCATGCAAGCCTGCACCATACTCACATCACCATACCTAATTAACAACGAATGTCGAGGCGAGACACATACACGCATGCACATGCACACACACACACACACACACACACACAATACCGGGTACAGTACATATTCCCCTACACAATCTGACCCTTACTCATGTATGGATTAACAATGCTGCCTGTCAGATACAAACAGTTGCTCTTTAGCTGGTTACCACACACAGTCACCATATTGGCTCAGTAGCACACACTCTCTACAGGAGAAGATAAGTCCCACAGCGCTGTCAAAAGTGTCAGAAAAAGTTACTCATAAATGGAAGTGAAAAGAAAAACAAAAGCATCAAATGAGACAACACTAGCAAGTTATGCCTTATTCACTGTTTGCACACTGCAAGAGGATGTTGACAACACATAAAATGACTACTGTATCCTCAGTCTCTGATTTCATTCCAGGAAACATTTTGCACCTAATGATCAGTTTCTATCAAAACACTTAAATGACTTCCTGTCTTTACTGCAGCATGTTGACATATTTCACCTCATCAGACTCGCTCTGTCTGTGAACCTCAGGGATTTTAAGGGTTTTGGCCAACTTCACCTCACGTGTGAAAATATAACACGCTTTCATTAAGACGCCCTTCATTTAATCATACTTCAGAGCACCATGACAGATCTGGCATCATTAGCTCCAATATGTGGGAACTGCCGCCTCCACCACTGTTCTAAAAGACACAGTCAGAAACTACAATCCTTCAATCCAGCGTGTATTGCTCAGGGTGAATGGCATGGCTTCTGTTGGCAACTGGTGTCTGGTTCGCTCCATCATCCATCATCCATCATCCATACTCCAACATCCATTCCTGTCTCACTCCAGTGAATGGAGCAAATATGATGTTGGAGGAGGTTGTAGGAGGATATCTAGCCTTTATGAGTCTGTCCAGCTATCATGACCCCTCATCATTTCACAGCTGAAAAACAGCGAGACTAGGCAGGACCCAGCGAAGATAAACAAGGGGTGGGCCAAATTATGGGTGCTAAAATGTGGGAGAGAAAGGTGGTTTCTCTGTGCCTATTTACTGTCTAAAAATATGGCAATGCCAACCCAAAGGACTGCTGCGTGCCCACAGATGTATCCATGCCAGCACATCTTCTCTTAACTTGTGAAGTGTAATGAGCATCCTGAAACGTTCAATTACAGATTTTCTACTAACGAGGTAAACATCTTCACAAAAACAAAGCATTAAATGCAGCTAAAAACAAAGCTCTTAATGAGGAGTTTGTAGTCAGGTAATAGGGAATGTCTCTGAAGTTACGGGGGCGGAAGGTGTTGACAGTGTTAGTGTTTTCCCTGAGATAGCAGCACTGGTGTTTTCCAATATTTACGTCAGTATTTACGCATATGTGTACAGATCCTTTGAGAGGTTTACATATTGGGGGTAATAGGATAACTCTGGCCTCCGCCAGCAGAGAAACAGGTGCTTATCTTGTCAGAGCTGTTGTGCTAAGCCAACCTTTGACCCCAGGTTAAGAGCCAATTGAGAAATTAAAACAAGAAATTTGCACGCCTCTGCCTCCGCCTCCGCCTCTGCCTCTGCCCCCACCCTGCTCTATGCTTTCCTCTCTTACATTTTCACTCTAAGGCACACAAAAAACGCCTGCATGTGGTAAAGGTCAACCTGATGATGAATCATTTCACAGCTATTTCCCATTATTTGTCATTGGTATTCTGCAATTCAGCTTGCTGAAGAGTGCAAGGCATAAACTGCAACTGGGGGGGGGGGGGGGGGGGGGGGGGGGGGGGGGGTTAAGCAACACTGGACATTCTGCAGTGAATTTGGGGTTTTTCACGTAATGTGGAGGAAGGGAAGATTGAGGGGTGTGAGGGGGAGCGGACGGGAAAGGCTCACCGCTGTGTGGGGTCTGTCTCGCATGCCTTTACCACTGGGATCTGGGTTATTGATTTTCAGGCATGAAGAAGGAATATTGTCCAGGGTTTTGCTTTGCTCTGCAGTAACTGCCAAGCTCTTTCTAGCAAGCTTCCTCCAGTTACACAGCCTCTCTCTGACAGATAGACAGACATAGTCTTTTCTTAGATATAACTGCAAACTTTAATGTAAGTCTATTCATTCGGATTTTACAATAAAAAAATACACTTTAAACCCTATGCAATATGTATCTTCATTAATTAATGTTTAATGCTACAATAGCTTGCAACATCTCATTAATGATTGACAAATCAGCTGTTTCCCTTATTGTTTCAGTTTCAAAACTCTAAGTCACTAGGGAAATAGTTTCAGTTTGCCTTTACATTGCTGATTCTTCCACAAATCATTTGGATGTTAATAAATAAATATCCTTACATAATGTATTTAAGAACGAGTTGTCGTTACATTTTTGTTATAGTTTTGGTGAGATATCAAATAATCAGATTATAGTCTCTGGAATCAGACTCATACATACTGATGCAAAACACAGACATGCAAACATATAAATACTCTTGAACACATGCACACATAGATGGATAAACAAGCACAGTAGCTTGAAGGAAATACAACGATAAAATTATACGTGCCTTACTTGGATACCATTTACTTTGGAAATGAAAGCGTTTTAAGATGCATCCTGTATACAATCTGAGAACTGTATATAAAGAAAACATACACTAGTGCATCAAAATCAAGAGAAATCCAATTAAAATGATTTTATTTAGACGAGTGGATTGTTTGGTTTATATGAAAGACATCAATCATGTGCCACCTGTGGGACAGCGGTTACACTTTGTAAGAACCCTCTTACAACGACATGAAAGTTAAATGAAAACAGTCCAATGTTTTGCCACTCAAAGAACATGATGAAAAATACGTGGCCATGCAGCAGATACTCGGGGCCAGGAATAACAGCATGAGGTTAAAAAAAGCCTCATATTCATTTATATTAACACATCTCCTTGGCCTCAGCTGACTGCTATAAGTTTCCCCGCCAGAAAGCCAAATTTAGTGAGAGTAACAGTCTGGCAGACAACCTGACAGCTTCAGTAGACCTGCTGGTCAGGACTCAGTCCAAATCTGTGGCCCTGAAAATGAATCAATCTTACACAATTAAGAGATAATTGACAGCTGAATTTATTTGAAGATCTATCCACTGCCCTGTTTTAAATACTATTGGTACATAACTCCCCATGAGCATAGACAGGCTGAGTATACCACATCAGGACAACATACAGATATGAAGCACAAAGAAAATATTTTTTCCCTGACACCATCTGATCTTGATGGCACTAAATGTAAGTTTAACGCCAACCTACAAATAAAATACTAATCAGATTATGTAAATGTGTCAAATTTAATGATCTCAATAAATTATCCCTTTTACCAATTATGTGTCTAAACTTGAATTACTATTCTTCCTTTGCAGCTGAGTCCTTCCACACCATGCAAAAAGAAGCTGTCAAATATTTTGGTTCATTAAACTAAGCCTGTATGTGTCACCAGTAATCTCCTTACTGCAAAGAGCTGTGGATGGTAGAGCACAGCCAGCCTTGCTGCAGCCTGAGGGCTCAGGGCAGATCTAGGATTGAGATTGATAATGAGCAGGGGGATAAAGTAGTTATGGAGGTCTTATCACCCTGAGCCCCTTGGTCACACAACACTGTTGGTGGTCACAGACTTCTTTATCATCACAAAAACCCAATTGACAAGCACGTAATGGATTGTGTTGTGTGAAAAGGTGAGTCTGCGGAGTGCATTATTGGACATAAATATGTGAGGATTTAAAACAGACAAACTTCCATTTTAGCAAAGCCTTTCTCTAAACTGTAAATGATATATGTTTACCTAATCTATTAATTTTACACTATTTGTTTGAAATTTGACTGTAATTGACTGCGCTAACTTATTCAGCTGCAGAGAGTTTTGAGGACAGTCCTGGTCAGTTGCACCCAGAAACAGCATCCAGTCACAGTGAGTTGTGTGGAGGTCAGAGAGGGAGACAGAGATGACTGTGGTGTGGTGTGGGGTTAGCCAGACCTCAGGCTGTGATTTGTTGAAGTGCATCAGACGGGAGTCGACCAGAATCTGAATAAATCACCTCAGTGGCACCAGTGACAAAATCTTGATAATGCCCCTATTTTAAGTGCATGTGTGCACTTCCAGACAAGCATCAATTATTGTGAGCCAATAAGTAGGCCAATTGTTTAACCACTTTAAGAGAGAGGAAAGACACACTTTTTATTCTAATCCAGCCTCTTCATCAATAATATACAGAGAAAATTGAGAGAACTTTCCAGAAAACTTGCAATGTAATGCAATAGAAAGCTGAATTTGCACTGGCACAGCAGGGAATAGGTCGATTTAATTTGTAGCAGTATCATGCATGATCCCAGCCAGGATGAGACAAGCCAGTATTGTCTTACCATTACTATTCTTACTGCCGACCGACCACAGACACAGCAGCTGATGAAAAGATTGATTGGAGGAGGTTAAAAAGCCATTTGATACTGCTGAGTTTAATTTAATGACGTGCTTTAGGATAAAAACAGTATCAGCAGCAACAGGCCAGCAAGCTATCAGAACAGCAGAGGGTGACAAGGAACAAAGCTGCTTTCTGCTAATCACTGTTATTCCACTTGTTAGGTAACTGTCAACTTTCTTTGAAATTAAGAAAAAAAGTTAATATTTTACACAACAAATGTCAGCACAGATATTTAAGACTGGCAGCAGTAGTTCATCAGCGTTTCCATGACAACAGTGGTGAAAACAGAAGCGCCTCCACTTCTTTCCTTGTGTCAGTATGTATCCCATTATGGTTGTACTGTGTGGACAGAGGAGCTCTGCCTGCTCTCCACAGCTTTATTTATTTTACTGTCTTTCATCTGCAAACCACTACCAGTCTGCATCAGAGGAAAATCCACTCTGTATATTCTATAGGTGTCATTTAGGATTGATTCCCTGGAATTAGCAGACATCGAAGTGGAACCATGTGGCTGTCTGTCTGTCCTTCCTAACACCTGTGATAAGACTCTTTGGATGCTAAGAATCTCACTTCTCATTTCACATTAATTATGGTCACCAGAGATCGACTGCAGTTTATCTATTTGATTTTCAGATAAATGCTTCAGGAACTCCCAAGTTTATCCCAGATTTACAGTTTCCCCCTTGCTAAAACATTCTCTAATGGAGCTTAACCACTTACCCAAAAAAGGCACAACATTTGAGAATACTATATTGACTTGATTCAGTTTTAATTTTTTTCCATCTCAGTGGTACAAAAATAAAATATCCAGATGCTGCCATAAGAGACAGCAGTGTAAACACACTCATCAGCTTCACTCTGGGAAAATTTAGAAGGAGATTTTTTTTAAGCATATTTGAGCAGCGCTGGTTCATATGACCCTTCCAGGGAAAAAAACTGATAAACCAACGTGATCCCAGGTCAAACAGAGATAATGGGGTCTCCAGCATTTGCGACCACCATAGATCACACTATGTGATCATTCAGAAGTAGGGTCTTCTTATTTAGATAAGTAGACCGTATGGACGATCCATGATCGTTTGATTGGTGGCGTAAACTAATAACACTGAAGTATACAACAGGACCACCAACAGCTTCAATACTGCAGAATTTGTTCCATGTTTACCTTATGAGTCTTGACTCCACTACAGAAAAACAGGGACTTTATCATCAGGTCGTTCAGTGTTTTTTACTCAAATTTGGAAAAGAGCAGCACTCAGAAGTTAAATTTAACTCAAAC
The DNA here is from genome assembly GCF_963691925.1 of Scomber scombrus. Taxonomy (NCBI): domain Eukaryota; kingdom Metazoa; phylum Chordata; class Actinopteri; order Scombriformes; family Scombridae; genus Scomber; species Scomber scombrus. The sequence goes on from NC_084970.1 coordinate 18,163,072, forward strand.
AAAGTGGTTTCACACATAAAAGAATTTGTAAGAACGTTGATGAAAAAAGACTCTTAATTCAGTTCTCTGCCTCTGCAGTTCCCTCTTAGCTTGCATTGCTTTGTAAGTGTGCTTGTTTAGCACCATCCTCACTTGCGCCCAAAATTATATTGTTCTATATAAAGTTGATATTTTTAAGTGCCAAGAGTACAAGTACAATATACATCACTAGACCCCTGTGTCACGTATTCATTTCACGTGTCACATATTCATTTCTTATTTTTAGATCAGACCAAATTTTAACAAAACTGTTGAGGAATCAGCATAGCAAGTGACCAGCACGTCAAATTTAAACATGTTGGATTGAATGCAGAAGACATGGGTTATATAAACAGGCACCGCCAACAGTTTCAGCTTGTATGAAGTGGACATTTATTGATGAAAATGCGAAAACAGAAACAAAATTCAAGATTAACATTAGGCAAAAATGTTATGAACAAGGTAAAAGTTAAAGGTAGCTACTTTATTTGTCACATACAGTTGTACAGTGAAATTCAATCTTAACATTTAACCCATCCGTATTAGGAACAGTGGGCAGTATTCAGTATGATATATAACAATAAAAGGGTATTACAGTGATATGTGTATTACAATTATTGCACAAAATAAAACCATGACAACACAAACACTTCTACAGTGAGCTTTAATAACATACAAACATCTGAATTTTATATAAAAATCTGTACATTTTCCAATGTCACATATTATTGAATTTATGTTTGTGGATAGAAATGTATTTATTTAAATGTAAAAAAACACACAAATGTATGTAAATTCTATTACTCAAAATATTGCTTGTGTTTACACAATAAGTAGATGATTACAGGTGGAGGTGAATTATTTATGTATAGAAAAGTACTGCAACATCCTCTCCGCCTGTCACTCAGGTAGTTTTACCGGGGCTAACCGAGCCCCTGCCTCGGGATAGATACTCCATTCGGCCCGAAAAACCCCAGGGTGGGGCTTGAGGTTGACTCGGTGCTGATTGGGTATACTCAAAGCGGGATGTGGCGTCAACAGAAAGTGCTAAAATAAGCGGCATTTTTAAAATCCAGCAGAAGAACAGTAGTAGAAAGCGTCTACCCTGCCGGAAAAAAGTTCATAGTGTCCACCGCCATGTACACGAATACACAAACCAGAAACAAGGCAACCACCTCAGCTCCCTCCATGTTTACCTCCTCGTTGTCTTTTCTTTGTTATGCTTTCGGCGAGTCGCCTCCGTGACACGGAGATATGAGACACAACAGCTGAGAGGACAGAGTGATTGGACGTTCCTGTGAAGGTCCCGCCTCCTACGTTTGACCAGGAACTTCCTAATGGAAATGGGGCTTAAATTTTTAGCACAACATGGCATCACTTGACTGCATTTAGCTACATTTGATTGCTACAGGCAGTTTTACAAGCAATTCTTCCCTCATTTGGTCCAGAAAGAGAGTGCAAGATAGAGCTGACTGATCCAACATGAAACATCTGCCACCTGATTGATTCCTGAATCAAATTGCCCATAGCAACAGCTAGAGCTCGGGCTTTTAAAAGAGCTATTTCACCCTAATACATGGCCCATTACCAAATGGCCATTCATCACATTAACCCTACCTCTAGAGAGCTTACAGTGTCTCAGTCAGTACAGTGCCACAGTGCTCTCTGTCTCCAGTCAGGACACACTCAGCAGCATGTCCACTTTGCCATGACTATGTTTACCTCACGAATACACAAACGCAGCCTGCCGCAGGCTCTATTAACGAAGCGAGAAGAAACCTATGCTGATACAAAGAACATAGACTGATTGGCTCTCTCATTTTATATACAGAAAGTGTATATAGGTCTACCTTAATGGTCATTTTGAAGATTTCTACAATAATGTAAAACACACAGTCTACAGAATCCTCATGCATTAAAAGGAAAATAGTTTTACACTCTGCTTGCAGTCCATGCATCCTCCTGATGAAGACATATGCCACTAAAGGTTGCTACTAAATGTTCCAGAGAAGATACAAATGCAACAATCAGCACACTCTCATAAAAACACAGACAACTATATTTTAAAAATTCACAAAAATAAACACTTTCACCAAACCTTTAATTAGCATGAACCGTGTGCTTTAGCTGGAATTAAGGAGCTTCAGCCCCAGCTGCGGTGTGCCTGATTACTTAATAATATGGTGATAATCACAACTATCAATCAAAGCCCCTGACAGGACTTACAATTCACCAAAATAAGAGCTGCTGACTCTCTCATTGTGGCTGTGCGTGTGTGTGTATGGGGGTGTGTAACAGAATACTCGCTACAGTCAGCAATGAAGTTACTTGCACCAAATGTAATGAAGGAAAGAAATAAAGTGTCACTTTTATTTACAGAGCATAGCTGCAGTAACTACAGCTGTGTCTTGAAAACAACGGTTGTGCAATCGCAAATCTAAAGTCACTCAGCAAGGAGGACAACAATGACACTATGTTTGAAATACTGGTCTCAGCCGCAGTAAACACACCTCAGTGTACTGAAGATAAAGTCCTCCAGAGCACAGTGCAGTAAGTGTCCAGTGTGGTTCATACATCAGTGGTAAGTTCAGTAATTAATATACATCACAATTGTAAACTATAACGTAATAAACAAAAATACTGCTTTTAAATAAACAACAGCATATCAGTTATAAATGCTGATCTTCAGCATCATCATTTATTTTTTCATTTATTGTTTTAAAATATGGGAAGTTCAAAATCAATTAAAATGACTTCTTAGTGAATTTGGGATTTCTACAATCTCACTTTAAAAAAGTGTGTTCACACTGGATTTCTTTTGTTTTTCTTAAAATTACTTGAATTTTATACAAACTTACATAATGTAATATATAAACATTACTCATAATTCAGATATAATACCATGGTCCTTGAGCTTTGAGGCAGACATTAAAAGGTTTTGCAATAATTTGTTAGGCTTTAGTAAGAGTTAGCCTTCAAATTGTATGATGAAAATTTCTTTTTGTGGAAAGTAATTGTCAGAAAATTAACTGTGTGAATAAATTGTAATTATTTTATCTTGTATATTATAAATGTATATAATAACTGCTTGTTTTCAAGGGTGTTGACAACACAGGTACATGACATCGCTGTCAGGCAAAAACTTTTGATTAAATTAATTCATTAGTAGCATCTTTGCTAAGAAAAAAAATCTGTATCACTGACAAATCAAATCTACACTTAAATGTAAGTGTAGATTTGATTTGTCAGCATCATTAAGCTGAGAAAAAATATGTTTTGGTATAGTTTTGGGGAGATGTGTGTGTTTTACCTGCCTTGATTAGAAAGCAACAGGATGTGATCAACACAGCTGGTGACACATAAGATGTGAAAATCAAAGATATCAGGTATGTTTTATGAATTCCATTTATACATATCCTCTCAGTTGATGAATCAAGTTAATCTCTTTATTGTATCAGTAGGGCGGCAATTAATACACACACACATTTCTCAGAGACTACTGCTTGTTTTGGCCTTAGCTGCAATCATAGTCGCCTTTTCCTCGACAACAGTCTAATGTTGCTGTTTTCTGTCGGTCTAAAGCCTTTGCGGCAGAGATGACGTGAAATAAATTCTGGCTTTGAGAGGTAAATCTCTGCAGCGCTGGGGGGACTGCAGCTATTCTCTCTCACCTCGCCACTTTTAGCAGACCGTGGCTGATTTCCTTCCTTGCGTGACTCCAGAGTGTAAACACACAGGCAGTGTGACTCGGAGTGACTCATCACTATTTCTCACTTCCATAGTCTGATATAAACACATGAATGGGTCAAGGGTCATTTTGGGGTGGTGAGTGGGTGGGTGGGGGGCCAGTATGTCTCCCCATAAGACATCTTCCATTCTCCAAAGAATTCACAGCTTCCTGTGGCCAAAGCCGCACGCCTGCCCACTCTAGCCTAGAGGAAAGAGAAAGAGAAACACAGTTAGAAATAGAGAACGAGAAGGACTGACGATTTGGGTGATAGATTACCTTCTTTGCTAAATGGAAAGAATGCAGCCATGATAAGCCTATATCTCTTTTCACCCAACAGAGCACCCAGGCAGGACAAGAAAAATAGTGATGGCTGGAGAAAAGATGTAGGGGATAAAGTTGTGTTCAATTGTGTGGCATAAATTCACTTCATTCAGTGGCAAATTGATTTATAAGTCATGAAAAATGTTTACATGTGCCTGCCAACTTGTCTTTAGGGCTGATTGGCACTATGTTAAAATGGGATGTCTAAGAAAGTCCTGATCAGCACTTTGCCCTCTTGAGCCCTGCATTATTGCAGGGTAGTGGAGGTGGAAGGGAGGGATAGCTACTTCCTTTCAGGCCCAAATCTGAAGAAGGGCCAAATACAGTCCAACATCAATCACTTTGCACTCCACAGCTTTCCCAGTACCATTGTTATAGAGCAGACCAACGGAAAGAGGCCGGTAGCAGGTGGAAATAAAAAGCCCTTTGACAACTATAGGGTAAGATTCCTCCCAGGATTGTCACAACATTTACACAAGCCAAAGGGAGCAAAGTCTGGCTGGCAACACCAGTCTGGATACACACACACACACGCATACACACACACACAAATATTTAGTCAGCAACATTGTCGCGTGCACTGATACATGATAACATGCAACCATGGAGAGTCATCACAGGCACACACTGCTAAAGATAGAGACACAGCCAACAATATTTTTATCTGCATGTACACATGATGCAGCCATTCACAGTACACAATAATCATTGCTGATTAACTGAAAACTTGAAATGACAGTAAAACTATTTAAGATTATTGTAGTCAATAATAGTCTGTAGTCAGATATAAATAGAAAATATAATATAGTAAATAATACTTTTACCAGGGATGTAAACAAATACGAATATTAACAAATCATGCGCTCTGAATGGATACAAACAGTATCCAAATTTTTGCGGTCATATTTGTTTTTTCCATCAACTGATTGATAGAGTCTGCCTCAAACATCTCATTCCTTTCTCTCAGTCACAACTCAGACAAATCGAAACACACATTCCTATTATTAACTAACCTTTTATTGTAATAAATGTCGACATGTGAGGAACTGCTACGAGCTAAAGCAACATTGAGGTTCATTCTCAACTTTGAAGCCTGGCACCTTGCGTGACTTTAAAAAAGACAAACTCAGGCTAGTGATTGTCTTAAAAGTGAATGCAAAATGGCCAAGAGAAATGTAGAAATGACAAATAGAATTCTTCTTTTTTTTAATCACAGAAAATTCATACTAACTTTATTTTCATCTGGGTCTTCTCCCACCAGTTAAGACAAAACATACAGTATAGCCCAGTGAAATTATTATATTTTCCTGCTGTTAATACCTTCTGTTCTATTTCAAATATCCAGACTATTGGTGGACCATTAACAGTTACACAGCTTTTATCTAGAATTGCTTTAGACTTATATGACTCAAATATGAATTGTGCTTTATTACTTGATTCATTTAAGTTCATGGTTAAAATATTGTTATTTTGTATATTTTGTGAGCAGTAGAACTAATTCATAAGGGGTATGAACGGCCATTTAAAAAGAATTTACCAAAGAAAATGAAGCAGTGCAGACAGATACAGATTAGTGTTTTGTGTTACATCACAATTTTGTATTTTTCGTCTTCTTTATCCTTTAACTAGCCCTTCTTTCACAGGTTGCATTGTAAATACTTGAAGAGTGCAGATCTCCCCCAACGTTTCTATGGATGTCAGTTTTTGAGCCACGACAAAGGCCAAAATGTCTCAAGATTCAAGATTCCTTTTATTTTCATTCAGCACAGCATCAAAAATGCAAAGCAGAACGAAATGTCGAGCATGGCCCTATTAAAAACACAGATAAAATAAATTGAAAATAATTAAATAATTTCTGGACATTGCACAGGTGTGAGGTGTGGAGAATGTAAACATGCACATAAATAGATATTTTTTTAAATAAATAATATTGCACATTTGCATAACAGCTGCCTGATTATGGATGAGGGAAAAAGACAAAGCACAGTCAGCGGTGTGTTATTCTGGGTACCAGTCTGATAACAGCCAGGTAGAAGCTGTGCATAGCAACCATAGTGTTGCTATGCAGGCTGCTGTACCATTTGCCTGAAGGCAACAACGTAGATAACCCTTGTTTTTAGCCTAAGCAACTGTTGGAAAAGCTTTTTGCTATGTTGTAATGCAGTGTTGAGGACAGATAAAAAGACACAAGTCAAAGCTTTAGGACAGGCTCATAAGCAATCGCTTTAAAAAATAATTGTTTCAAAAACTGTGAATCACCACAATCACAAGAGGTCCTTGAGCATACAGTTATAAAAAAAATATTAAGCTCATGGTTCCAGTGGTATGTGACATTAACTGTGGACAGACACAAACACAAGGACACACACAACAAAATGCGTGAATGGATATGAATGCATAACGTGATAACATGAACAACAGCTACACTATTTTTTCCTCACTCATCTTCGCCCTTGTCTTTTCTTTTCTTTCCCTGGCACTGCCCACCGCACCTCCCCCACAGCTGCACTCCTCTCCACTTGGGATCATGGCCTAAAACCTGGCAGAATCATTGTCACATGATGCCCATGCGTGTGATGCTTCACTGGGACCCCCCTCCACTCAGGAAACGCTCTCGGCCTTTTTCCCACCCTAGTGTTCCGCTGTGGAGAGCCGGGCATTACAACCGAATCCAGTTACCATCCCAAAGCATTCCTGACTGATTCCAACCACTGCTTGGCTATGGGTTCCCACAGACAATGAGAATATGCCCTAATTTCAAACCGGCTGGGCGCTGGGTATCAAGTTGTGAATTACCAAAGCTGTTTATGACAGAACAGAGGAGTTTGAGCTCCACAATAGGCAATTACCATGCCCACTCATCCCCCTCCCCTTCATTCAATTTGTGGTTTGTCTGTAGGTGGGTTTGGTTGTGCACAGATTAAAAATAGCCAACCCATTCCAGACAAAAACTGCGAGGGACATGGAACACACATTTCACAAATGATATCTCCCATTGTGGTGTACTGTTTGGGAATTCTTAATTGCTTTTTCCGAAGCAGCTTGCCACAGGAAAATCCCCCTTCAGAGTAAAGAAAAAAAGAGTTGGTGGGCTATGCGTAAACACCATAGATATTATGAAAACACGAATGTAAACACGTATGCATAAACCCATGTCGCCCCATGTGCACCCATCAAACTGCCATCAAGTCTGTATCAAAGGAGCTAACCTGCAGCAGAGCTAGTTGTGGCTTGTGCCTGCCCTCCATCTCTCTTTTGTGTTATTGACTGTGGTTTCTGCTTCAGCTCTTATTATTGATGTCTCTCCCTGCATCAGACAGACCATGATGGACTGGCCCTGGGAGGTGTTCAGGGCTGCAGGGTGGGGCACCAAACGGGCTCTCACTCACTGTGTGGGATGTTGGAAATCTCCCGAGAAAGGCAAAACTAGAGCAGTGGTGAAGCAGAGCATCAAGAAATCATCTAAAAGTTTTAATATGTTTTTTCCAGCCTTTTTGTGTAAATAAAGGAGTGGATAGGAATATACACTGTTTTTGATTGGCACTAGTGAATGACAAAAGTTAGTCAGAGGAGTAAAAACCATGCCAGCTTTAACCCAGTATGCAGTAATTCAAAAACTGAATTCTCTATGAAATAAACATTTGCAGGATTCATATTATCTGAGAATTTTATAATAAACTCCTGTAGGCAAATAAGAAATTATGACAAAATGATAGAAAATGTAATAATTCAATAGTCTCAGACCAGTATGGCAGCAGTTTGCGAAATAGTCACAAAATGTAATCTATGGAATTGTGCATATAGATCTTCCATTTTTTTCGTGACACCCAGCACGACTTTCAAAAAACCTGTAAAGTGGCACAGTTCAGATGACGTCTATATAAGGTGACAGATTTTCATTTTCAGAGATGGCGGGTGGTCAGATTCCAAAAAGTGGACTTAGACTTTGCTGGAAGAGATAGCTGTAGGCTTCCCACTTCCAACTGTTGACTGGATATAAATATGGACAACATGTCTCCACTTTCTGTTGCGATGCAAAAGTGATTCAAATATCTCTTTTCGTCCACTTGACAAAAGTTTAAAGCAGTTGTCATAGCAATCATTCATGACATCACGATCCCTTTTTATATTGTCAATAACTAGTTTAGAAAAACTTTTCAGAAAAATTAAAACAACAAAAAAAATCTGCATTATAAGAAGTAGCAAAAATGACAGCATCCAATTTTGGCCCATGCCCCGTCTGCTAGCATGGAGGGGGCAGGATTTATGACCTATACTGCAGCCAGCCAGCAGGGGACAATCGAGATGTTTTAGCTTCACTTTTGGAGAGCTGTCATGACGTCCACCAGTCAATGCTTCCAACATGAGTGTCACGTTTTCAACACTGAGTCGAGACATTTTTTTAAAAACTGTAACTATGCTGTGGCGTTTATTAAAAAGGATAAAACAATTTTAAAAAAGGAAAATTTGTATCCATGTAGATTGAGTCAAAGCCATTGGTGCTGAGACCTTGGTATGGAAGCACCTGACAAAATGCACATGACATAATTCTTGTGACATCACATGGAGCATCAAACAGAAAGTTGACCTCAAAAAGCAAGAGGTAAGCGAAGTAGCATATGCTTCAGCTTGATTCTAATATAAGGCTATAAAATATAATATAATATATAAAAATATGTTTACTTTTTTTTTTAATTAGGTGTCATTTTCTTTGTGTCCAAAATTACCCAACAATGTTTAGTAATTTGGTACGGCATGTTTCAGATAAATTGGGACAATGTTCAAAGGCTTTTGAAATGAAATATAGCATATATAGTGTATTTATATAACCTGATAAAAAAGAGGAACCTCACATCTATGTCTACACAGAACCACAAAGATGTGGCCTTCAGCCAACTTTTAAGTAGACAGAGTAAGACTATGTAATGATTTATGAACAGATCTCAAATTGATGCTAGTTCCCATATTAGCCTAATAATCTTTCTCTGACAATGATAAATAATAAAGCTTAATATAAATGTTTAGTGTGAAAGTAGCGCTGTAAGAATGAATTTAGTCTAATCAAGCAGCAATATTGGTACATGCTAATGCAGGTGTAGCCTACAAAGTAAACTCTTGATGGTTAAACATGGTTTAACACCAGTCCATGATGAATTCAAGGCCTATTGCAGGAAACAGGCACCCAGGAAACAGGCAGCCAGATTGAGGGAGAGATTGCAAGGAACTGATGAATTAATGAAAATATTATTTAATTCAGCAAAATGATATTTTAAATAAATTAAATTTTTTTGGAAACATGTTGAAATATGTATTCATTTTAACACCTTAATCTATAGCCTATAGGGCCCAAATCTATGTGTTGATGTAGCCTAATAATCCATTAAGCTATAAAAACGAATCATAACAGACTAATATATAATATTTAATAACCTTAGACATACAGTATATTTAAGGTTAAGAAAAAAAAGAAATCAGTTTGAAATATTCTTTGAAATGTGTCATTGAGGTTGAAAGCAGGGCCTGCAATAACGAAACTGTATCCCAAATGAACAAACATGTCACTGAAGAATAGGTTTGTGTTAACCAGGGCTGGGCGATATGGACAAAATCAAATATCACGATATCTCATTGTAGAGATTACTGTCGATGCTTTAACAAAATATTTACACTATGAAATCTTTGATAGATAATCATCAGTAATGTGGATATAATGAAAAAGTGGGTAAAAAGTAAATAACAGAACAGCTAGAACAGTCTGGTAAGTTCAGACAATTACATATTTTACTGTAATGCAGCATTTAAAACCAGGAAAAGACAACTCTGATGACATTTCGCGATATTACGATATCCAAAATCTAAGAGGATATCCTGTCTCATATCACGATATCGATATAATTTCAATATATTGCCCAGCCCTAGTGTCAACTACAAGAAAATGGTGAGGAAGGCTTTGTAAAAAATATCATACACAATTAATTTCTTCACATAAAGAAGTAGACACCTCTAGGAATTCAGAAATGTATCAAATGTTGGGTTGTTTTTTTAATTGATGAGGAGACTATTTTACAAACTGCTGTGAGACTGGATTTATATTCAGCATTAAGCTTAAATTAATCTTACTTTAAAAGAAGAGATCTGCTCTGTGCTTTTAAACCAAAATGTTTAAACTTTGAATTAAATTATTTTGAAGACTAAATACAATCACAAGGTTGGGACAAAGGGAAGCCTAAAATGTTTTCCATATTAAGCCAAAATATGAAAAAAAGAATGAACAAATACCTGGAACAACAATGAAAATGAGCCCAGAACTTGGTTGTTCTGTAAATAACAAAGTCTGATATGTTGTATTTTTACAGATATATTAATAATCAATATATCCTAAAAATCCATATGCAGCCAAGCCACTGTAAATCTTAAAATGTTCAAAAACACGGATGTAATTTCTAATAGAAGATTATGAATATTTTTGTTACATTGAGGTTGAATACAAAGACCACATATACAACAACCTGTACTAACCTAACCATCAAGTCTGAGCCTTGAGGCTCAAAGACAAAATGTGCTCATATTTTTGTTGTATTAAAAAAAGAAAGTATCTATACTTTGGATACATTTTGTCCCATCTTACATAGAAAACTGTTTTCCAACTTGCTGAAATACCAATTTGCTATGAACAGGTATTTAAAACTATGGAACATTTTCCCTGTAAGTGCTAACCACATTTGGACAGTTTGGTATTTGTGAAACCTCTGGACCTGCCAAATCCTCCCCACTGCTGTCCTTCAAGTCAAATTATGTGGTCCTGCCTGTGATCACAAAATAAACCAGAAAGAATTTTATATATGCCTTCTTTTTTTCCCTTTTTTAAATTTCTTTATTCTTTTTTCATTGAAAGGCACGTTTTCTTTCTTTTCAATAATCAACTGTCACAAGCAGCTCAGTTTGGAGACAGAATCAAATCTAGTGTAAGTTGTAACAAACAAGTGAAAAACTGAAATAAGAAAATGTCACTCCGACGATTTGAGTGGGCTATCTTTAATTTAACAATATAGCACACAGGGGACTGTTGCGGGAAGGCATGTGAAGTTTTACGGAGGAGGCCAGGGTTCTCACAATAACGTCTGCAGCAATGACTCATGTATTTTGGCATGACGCGGGTTGTTTTTAACAAAAAATAAATAGGCTACTTTGTGTCGAATGATTCCAGATACAAATGGCCATAATTGCAGCGGATCTGGAGGATGTAAAGCAGAGATAATCTTAAATGGCGATTTGCACACTGTTATCGCACCAAATATTCGATTGAAGTCACTATTAAATCAAGACAAAGCGCCACCATGAAATAATTATTAATTATTAACGCTCTGCAATAACTAAACATCACTGAAGCCTGTCAGTTGAAGTTTAATATTGTCCCTGTTGCTGCAGGTGTGCAGCTGAGGCAAACAAGTGGGCGTCTCTCCTTAATATATCACGACAAGTGTAACCAACCAATGACAAATACCAGCATAACTGTTTACTATTATTATAATACTTACATCAGTGTCAACATCATCATTATCAAAGTAAAGATACAACAAAGTATTTATTACAGAGTGATGGCAAATAAATAAAAACGCTGGTCCAATTTTGTTTCTAAGAATCTAAACCTAAAAAAACATAATTATGAAAGGTTGTCGAGCCAGAGAGATGAAGGTGCTCATTAAAGTTGGATCATGTCGTGAGGCTTTTTATACCAATGCGTCCAACCATAACAACACCGAAGTGAATGTCTGAGATCAGATTAATAAATGCGCAGATCAGCGGATCAGTCTTTTCCATCTGTAATATGACTCGTTTCAGTGAATTAAAGTCTGTTGAGTCAGACAACACGGTCCACATTGCTCATGTAGCTGCTGTAGAAGCTCAGGGACAACTCACAGAACGTGTGCTTGCAGACACACGACTTGTCATGATATTCAGTTTGAAGAAGTTCCCATATTTCCCCACTGAGCAACATTATGAAATGGCTGTGAAATGTATTATTCACATATAAATATGTGAACTACTGTAAGGGATGCTGTGCCGAGGAACTACTTTTCTGTGCGCCTTTAAGCACAACAAGGCAGTGGGCAGATAGCTCGCCAAGAAATTAAAAAGTCATAGAGCGCACTTCTGCTGCAGCTGATTACTTGAGAGGGTGGTGCCCATCAAATACACTTCAAGTCCATGTAGCGACCCAATGCGCGCAATCAGCGGTCTGCTAGCAATCCCGTCCTTTCTCGTTCACATAAACACCACTTAAACGAAAATATACACGGCCACCTACAGCGCAGGGAAAGTGATGAGGGGGTACCCACCTCGACATCACACTGTTTTCAATTAAAGCGACAATGCTGAGTTAACCGAAGGCGACACTACAGGGAAGAAGAGCCAAAAAACCAATTAAGATGCTCCTGTAATTTGACAACAAACAAAAAAACCTGTCTCCAAACTTGTTCACGCTCAAAATGTGTTATCATTTTGATTTAATAGTCTGTATGAGGTTAATATTTTTCATCAATATATTCGTGATAAAGACGTTTATTTAAAAAATACATGTATTTAAAATGTCTGTTTTCCAGAAACAATTTAATATAAAGATAAACCAACAGATTTTCTTTTCTTTGACGCACTTCGTTTTTTCCTGTGCAAAATTGACGGTTAATCTGTGCATCAAAGAGTTGTTAGCATTGTTTGCATAGCTGCTATTCATGCTTTCTGTCCTACAAAACAAGGACAATATGTAAGTAAAATAAAATCTGTGTATATTTATATTGAATAAATATATTTCTATCAAAATCCAAACTTTTGCATTGCAGACCCGCTGATTAAGACCATTTGCAATTCCTTAATAAGCAATGTTAACGAATTTTAATATTGGAGATTTAAAAAGTTGCTCGTACTTAACAACAACAACAACAATGATGACGATAAAAAGCTTTCAATCCCCACTTTCTCACTCAATATTATTAGTTTAAGTCAAAGTGTCATTAAATAATAAAACATATATATAATTTTTTTTTTTTAATTAGAAGCTGATTGCTCTGCTTTAAACTTGAACTACTCTTCTCATGTAATATAATAACCTTATCATTAAGATATAAGACTTGACAGAGAGCCTGCTTCAGAACCTGATTCAAGTTCAAGTGGGATTGACTTAGGGCCAGTTAATGGATAACTCTGTCCCCTGTCCTCGAAACAATGTCCCTGCGGCCTTTTGGTGAAACTCTGCGCCCCCTTTCAGCACCGAGGAGGGAAAATAGTTTATTTCACCAAGATGTTCGTTTGTAACGAAAAGTTAATCTAAGTTTAATGTCTTAAAATTCTCTACAACATTTTGTACAGGACTTTATCTTCCCAATAGTTTCATCTGGCTCAATCAACACTGCTGATCGCTGTTGGATCTATACTCGTCTATAAATTGGTCGTAACCGGACTTGTACAAATATGAAACTTATTAGTCCTAGAATTGAATTACAAGATGAAGTTAAAGCTTCAGATTCAAGTAGTCTGACAATAATGTCCAGTTGGCCTAATGTTTTAGATTTCTTGGCCTTATGATATAATGACTCATTGTACAAGAGTTCAAGTTGAGTGGAGTAAATATATAATCAATGAGAAAACACATGTGTACAGTTCTCCAGAGCATTGCTGCAACGTGATTTGTGGGGGCAAAAATTGGTTTCAGCGCACTAAATAATGGTAAGACAGTCCGGAAAGCCTGTCAGGACTGTTGCACTCTACAGTGTACCTCCACCTAAGTGGCCGAGCATTCCTGAGGATGCAGCGCTGTCAAATATTTCATGATGGGACGTCATGGAAAAGTGCATGACTTTGTCTGCGATGGAGCAACGGGGAAGCTCTGACCTCGGGACTCAAACCACAGTAATGACGAACATAATCTGCCACCGACACTCTTATGGCAACTATTTCCTGCCTTTACCGACAACTAAATTATGTTAAAATCCATTAAAAATGATTTTAGGTAATGCACGGAGTTTATTATATATATATATATAATATTATGATCAAAATTAGATTTACGATTAATAAATTAATAACATTGATGATTAAACCTTCCATTTTTTGTTTAGTGATAAAAAAAAATATAACTGATTTTCTTCCTCATTTGGGAAAGAAGAGTGCAGCAGGGAGTAGCGAATCATCATCCAACACTGATGGTTTGCATAAACATTAACCGCGGATGTACTTTGGATGGACTTGTCAGTAAAATACATGTAGGCCTATATTATAACAAAGAAAGAATAACATGACATGGGGCGAATGAGTGTGAGAGAAAAAAGCGCCTTAATGGAATGAAGTCATCAGCCGTAATTAAATGCAGTGGGCAGAGAGAGGACGGGAGCGCGCCTGCCCCTGGTGCGCGCTGGGTGGTCTGCTCCGCTGATAAATGTGTGGCCCTCACTCCAGGCGAGTGGCCGAGCAGGCACCAGTTAAAACAATACTTACATTCATTTATCCATGGGTTTAATCTTTACTGCAACAGCAAAAAAAAAACAACAATGAAAATCTGACAATGAATTCTATTCTCGCTTCCAGCCTAAAAACAAAAGTCATTCTTGATTTGGACTTGATAGTTATAGTAATCAAATCAATAATCCATTCTATATTTGAGTTAGATTTAACTTAATTACTTATCACTTAATTTAAATACACCTCCTAAAATTGAAGAAATAAACATGATGTCACATTGTTTTGCGTAAAATAATATCATACTGACAAACTTTACGCACAGGCAACAAAGTCGTCAAACATTCTCTAGTTTTACGCACAAGCATAAACTGTGAAATTACAAAAAGTGTCCATCCACTACCTTCTCCAACATTATATTCCATTATGTCAAAACCACGAGTGATCATAAGTATCCATTAGAAACAATAACGCCAGCAGAGATCAGGAGGACACGCTCAACCAAGTGAGCCCACGTAGAGGCAAAAGGTTGCAGGCAGCAGCTATCGAGATCTCCAGGGAACAATAAGAAACCTACTGTCAACAGTCTTAGGTTATGGACTGATCATCTTTCAGTAGCACTAAATGGCTGTATAAAAGGCAGTAAATCTCACTATAATTAAGCCCCTCGACTTACGGATAGATAAACAGACTGGTGAGCATCTTCTTATGACTGAATTACAACTCGTGAAAAACGGTCTGTAAAACTTAAGGCATAATTCAGTCTTCGTTTTTCTAATTATCCTGTAAGGTCCCATAACACAAACTGAACATGTCGGGTTTTCCAATATGGAACTAAATTAAAGCACCGGCAATACTGATGGTCACATTCTTACTAAAAACTGTTGAATCTTACTTTCATTCCTGGATCACTCCGATGGCAAACTGCTGGCAGGAGCCGATCTCAAGTCCCCGTCCGAGTTTCTGTGCTCACAGCTCGGCAGAGCCTCCACCTCACTCCTCCAGCGTCCCTGCGTAAATATTATGACTGCATTATACAAACAATATTCTTGTGTAAAAACGTCCAACATCCACCCAAGACGCCGCGAACAGACGGGCATATCGCATCAGATTGAGTATTAGCTGATCTAACAGGGCTTTTGCTTGATTTTTTATTTAAAGAAGGCCAGGGAAAATGTTTACATTTTGCTGTATAAACATCCTGCCCATGTCCCTGTCTATCTTTTACAGAAATCAGGAGGGTGGTTTGGAATATGAGGGGCATGTTCTTTGGCAAATGCTTTTTACGCACTAAAATGTTTTATAAAATAATTCATAAGTTTAATAACAGTGAAGACATAGCCTAACCTGATTGTTGGAGGTGCACCCACCATGAGGCTTAAAATGGAGGCATATTGCATTTGCAGTGAAGGTTTATGAATCTAGACAGCTTATATCACAGCTTCTAATATTTTAGTCTTTGTTAAAATACTTGGAAATAAAATAAAGCCACAGTATATTAGAAAACACTTATTCAAAGCTGAAGGCCCTGACTTGGATCAGTGGCGTGTGATCATTCGCAGTTACTTGAATTTTTACTGTACAGCACATAGTCGAGCTAAAAGGTTAATAAGGGCTATATGGGAGATATATTCCCTATTTCAATGTAAAGATGTGGAAAAAACCTTCTCCTGAGAAGTGAACACACGCAGATCTGCATGCTTACAGCCCACCACTGGAGTAGGAGGGAACTGGGCGGGTCCCAACATTAGGATGGCCAAGACAACCAGCTTCCAATGCGCTGATGGCAACAGATAAGTAAAAAGTGAGCTCCTCGGACGCACGACAACACACCAACTGAAGTGGAAAGCGGCTCCTGTTCTGCTCCTCATCCCATTTCGGACGCTGCGTACAAGGCGACCCGGCACCAGACTGTTGCGGACTCCATCAGAAGGAAGAAGTCAGAGTTAGGACTGTCTCGCCTTTGACTTGTGCGTTAAGTTTGTCGACAGAAATAACGGGTAATTTTGTTTGGCTCTTTATGTCAGTGAGTTACTATCTTCCCTTGTAGTCTTTATAGGTGGAAAGGTGGAAAGTAACATTTTTTATTTGCTATTACGAAGACTAAATTTAACTAATGACGGCAGAGGTCCAGCAGCCCCCAGCGCAGACTCCTGCCCAGAGCAGCCCGATGTCTGCTCCGGAGAAGCCACACGGACAGACGGCGGTGATGGAAACCGCCTCCTCCACTACAAAAACCAAAAAGACAAACGCAGGGATCCGTCGACCAGAGAAACCCCCTTATTCATACATAGCTCTGATAGTCATGGCTATCCAGAGTTCTCCAACGAAGCGCCTGACGCTCAGTGAAATATACCAATTCCTACAAAGCCGCTTCCCGTTTTTCAGGGGCTCATACCAGGGATGGAAGAACTCCGTGCGTCACAACTTGTCCCTGAACGAGTGCTTCATCAAGCTACCCAAAGGCCTAGGACGGCCAGGGAAGGGCCATTACTGGACTATCGACCCGGCTAGTGAGTTCATGTTTGAGGAAGGCTCCTTCAGAAGGAGACCCAGAGGTTTCAGGCGCAAGTGCCAGGCGCTGAAGCCCATGTACAGCATGATGAACGGCTTGGGATTCAACCACATCCCCGAGTCCTATAACTTCCAGGGAGGCGGTGGGGGCCTATCCTGTCCGCCCAACAGCTTGTCTCTGGACAGTGGGATTGGGATGATGAATGGACACTTGGCAGGTAACATGGAGGGGATGGGTCTGTCCGGTCACTCCATGTCACACTTGTCGGCCAACAGTGGACATTCCTACATGGGAAGTTGTACAGGATCCACTGGGGGTGATTATCCCCACCATGACAATTCCGCCTCCCCTCTGCTCGCCAGCGGGGGAGTAATGGAGCCTCATCCCGTCTACTCAAGTTCAGCCTCGGCGTGGGCTCCGGCCCCCTCGGCCTCACTGAATAACGGTGCATCGTACATAAAGCAGCAGCCTCTGTCTCCTTGCAATCCGGGAGCCAATGCGCTGCAGCCAAGCTTGCCTACGCATTCACTAGACCAACCTTACCTGCACCAGAACGGCCACAGTACCACAGATTTACAAGGTAGGCTCAATATGCTTTTAAAACTGTAACATGTTTAGTTAAACTGCACCAGTGGGAAAAGCAAAATCAGAGGGGGAAATATGATGCAGGGACATTTACAGCATTTAATCATCAGTGCATCTAAACTGTATTTTCTACGGGTTCAGTGGTTGACAGGTTTTATGGATTCATGCCAAACGTGGGCCTTGTTGAAATTACTGGACAGCCTCAGAGTACAAGACCTTATTTAAATTATGCTGCTGTCACTAAACACTTACTTATCTCCCCTTTACTAAACGGAGAAGAATTCAAATTACGTCTATTAAGGAAAATTACGCAACTAACAGAAACCACGCAGCCCACTTTCTCCCACGAATATTCAGGTTCGTCAGTGCCCTGCTCCCAATCAAATGGAAACAGTGCTCTAAATAAAAGCAAGATATCAGGGGTTTAAAACTCGCACGGATTCAATTTCTGAAAGTGGTAAATGGAGGAACGAGAGGGTGCGTCTGCCCGGATAGTTTAGAGCCAATCTCAGGGCAAGAGAGAGAGAGAGAGAGAGAGAGAGAAAGAGAGAGAGAGAGAGAGAGAGAGAGAAAAAACAAGCGCGGTTATGGCCAGCATGCCTGCCTTGCCCCGAAGCCCGGAGTCCTCCGGGACTGGCGTGCAAGAGGGCCACTGTCAATTAGCCCTGCAAGCCCGCCTCCAATTTGGACTATCTTAATCGTGCTCGCTAAATGGACTTCAGGTCTATGAGGAATACACGCAGAGTGAAGCGCTTTATCCAGCATCTAGATTTTAGTTTATCTTAAAGTAAAAGCAAAGACTCAGTGTTCCAGAAAATGTTTGTTGCGGGGGTCACATGTTACAAAAATATGCTGCAGGTGTAAGGACAACAGGAGCAGCAGACAATTGGAACTATTTAATTAATTATATTATTATTATTGTTGTCATTATCATCATCATTATAATTATTATTATTACATGTTCAGGTGTATATTAAGACGACTGTTATTACGCATGAATCCAAAAAATTCAAACCTAAGTCAAGAGGAAATATCTTTATCGATAATTTACAATTAAAGTATATTCAAAAATATATATGAATATTTAAAGCATTTATTTTATTTTTTGTTAAATCATCACACAACAATAGTGTAAATAAAAAAGAGGAGCATTTTTATCCCAGAATTTCTTCATGTCCTCCTATACCTGCATATGCTCTAACACACATATGTTTTCATACCTTGATGCAGGTACTATTCCTCGGTACCATTCCCAGTCTCCCAGCATGTGTGACCGCAAAGAGTTCGTCTTTTCGTTCAACGCCATGACGTCCTCGGCGATGCACTCACCGAGCAGCGGCTCGTACTACCACCATCAACAGGTCTCCTA
The DNA here is from genome assembly GCF_963691925.1 of Scomber scombrus. Taxonomy (NCBI): domain Eukaryota; kingdom Metazoa; phylum Chordata; class Actinopteri; order Scombriformes; family Scombridae; genus Scomber; species Scomber scombrus. Next base: position 18,182,062 of record NC_084970.1, read on the forward strand.
CCAGGACATCAAGCCCTGCGTCATGTGATTCCACCGCGGGATAAGCTGCGGGCAAGAGGACGCTGTCACAGACTTGAGCCGATTGAACTGAACTGCAATGAGAACAAATAAGTAAATGAATAAATAACCACTGAGAGACACGAAGGCTTGCCACAGCCCTGAGAGAGCGTTCGCTGCTTCAAGTAAACGGGACTACTTGTATACTGTTTTACGCACGGAGACTGACAGGCCAATCACAAAGCAACCACATAATAATAATATATAATAATACAAACTTTTTCTCATGCTATCAACGTTGACCCGCGGGGTAAAGACTGGGTGTATGAAACCCTGTTGCTGTTTGGTACTTAGTCCTGCAGAGCGGATGACTACCACTTCACATTTTTATTAATGTTTATTCTTTTTAATACAATAGGCCAATGTAAAAAAAAAAAAAAAAAAAAATGCACACTTCATTTTTCCCTCTGACGTTTTTACTTTTCTTTGAAAAATTAGCTTGATGCTCTTTTCTGTTTTTGGACTTACATACCAACGGTGTTTTTGAATGGAACGATTATGGAATTTACATATATACTGTATAAAATGATGAAGGCACTTTTTGAATAGCCTATAAGCGCAATTTTTTATTTATTCATTAGGCCTACATATTTTAATTTCAGGCGAATTGGTCATGAGGTATATGCTTTATTGGCAATATTTGTCAGAACGCTTATTTGTTTTAAAATGAAATTGTAGGATATATTATAAGCACTGTTATGTTGTTTGTGTTAGTCATGTAGACCATTCATTTCAGCACTGTATACTTATATATTATTAGGAAATGTAGCGAGGGTCCATCAGTGAAGGCTGTCACAACAAGCCATTTTTAAGAAATAAAATATATCTCTCCGGCTGTTGAAGCCTAAATCCTCAAAAAAGAGACATTTTATTTTCATCACACACTCATCATTTCTGGGAAAATGTTTGGGATACTGCACGCCACTACAACCTTTTCTAAATTTTAAGTCCGTAATTATTACTACACAGTCATATGTACTTTTTCCTGAAACAACAGGATATCTTCATCAATTGAACAGTTACTTAGTTATTGCCTTATTGTACAGGCTCGTAATTAATTAATCAAATTGAAAAAGGTGAGTAAAGTGAATTCACGTGGGTTTTATACACTAAACCTCTGGTGATACTGAAGCCAAACATAAAAAGCTCAACACGCACATAAGGTCCACAGTGTTAGTACTACAGTAGGAGGCTACATAAATACCCTACAGTAATACAATAGCACTGTTTTGTTATAAGTAAAGCTTTACTTAAATAGCATTTTTTTAAACGCAGAGTTACAAAGTGCTATAATATAGTGGTGTCTGATCGAGAGACTAGACCATTCACCTAATCAGTCTGTTATTTTCACTAAAGGTCTACAGGTCATGCCCGATAAACTGAGATAAATAGAAAGATCCCATTTTCTATGGAACAACGATTCATTAATTTATGTCTATTTTAAATTAAATGATTTGATAAAATTCAGTGCTGCTCACTCTCTAGAAGTGTGCGCAGAATAAAAGCGTAACAAATCAAAAGCAAAGATCTCGTGCTTGGTTGCATTATGAAACCTGCAGCCCCTCCACTGCTCTGTAAGATTAACATTTATTTGCCCTCGTATGTATTTTGTCTAAAGGGTATTTCTGCACAAAATTGTAAAATAAATGGTGCTGGACTAAATTGATCTTTAACCTGTTATGCATAAACTCTTGACAATCTGACGTAGTACATTTATTACAAAACTTAAACTAAAAGGTTTTAGATGTATAGGTTTTAGATAAAAGGCTGATACGTGTGGTGTTGCTTTGTTCCACCTCTTTAAGTCACTCTCTACTTCTGCAAAAGACATCTTGATCTCAATGAGTCATGCGACTACTTGATTAAATGAAAGCCTTACTTTAAAAAAAAAAAACCAACAACCCAGAACTATCAAACTCAGCATGTAGAAGGTACAGTGGAATACATGTCTCTAGCTATGGCAAAAATACTGACATGAAAGGCCAATTTTCTTTAATGACAAGCTTTAGAATCCTTATGACTAATTGATTGTAGTTCCAGGGTTCAAATGTACAATAACCTACTGTAAAAGGCTAAAGCAAAAAATAATAATTTGCACAATTAAGAACAAAATTGATGTCTTTGAAATGTGAAAGTCTTTCAGTTTTAGTCTATACCAATCTACACCAGGGGTCCGTACTGTCAAAAAATAAAAACAAAAAAAACAGGGCAGCAGTTATGTTGTCAGCATCACAACGATTCCCTCAGAGTAACCACTGTGCTTCTGATCATAAAGGACAAAATATAAACTGAAGTAACCAAATTGTAATTAAAGATGTGGTCTGCTGTTAAGGCTTGTGTGCGTACATGCATACATCTGTACTGGAGCTCGTAACACACAGTGTTTAGATAGTTGTGTAGCTTTGCAATCTCACAACATGACCACTGACTGAACTCCAGAGAAATGAGCGTGCCATTGATCACAGGGCAAGCTTCACAGCAGTGGATCCACGCATTAACAAACTGATGACATTTGCTGAGTTTCAGTGCTCTGGCTGGGCTGAGGGAGTGAGATGGGTCTCCACAGCTGTTCCCTCGCCAGGCCTGGATGACAGCTCCATAAAAAGCATGAAGCCTGCTCTGTGCAGACAGACATGCTGTGCGCTTGTTTCTCAACACAAGCAAGACTTTAGTGAAAACAGGACCCTTGTCTGGCACAGCAGCTTGAAATGAGAACAAGTTACTGGGTAATGCCTGTGAAGAAACACAGAAATATTAAGTGGGGGGCACAAGATACAGGTTATTGGGTGCTGAAGTGTGCGATGTGGTATTTCTGTATGGTTAACTCTTCAGTTTGAGTTAAGTTTGACCAACACTGCAAATAGAGTCATGTTCAAAACAAGGCAAAACTACAAACGTCACCCTCACCGAATGATGTGAGGAATATTGAGAAATCAGTAGCTGGCTGCATCATCAATTCAGTTTATTCAAAATCAATTGTGTAGCAGTTATGGCTTATCAAAGTTCACTTAGGATATATTAGGTCTATAAGTGTGAGATGAATCATCCCGCTGAGTTTTGTCAAAATCCTATCAGTGTATTGAAATACCTTGCTTAAATTTTATCTTTACTTTAACGTCACTTTAACCATTGAAGCAGTTTTGTTTTTTTATTTGACAGTTTGACGGGTAACAGGCTTTCTGACAACTGAAGTTTAAGTGTTTGAGTTGGATTTTCAAAGTTTAAAACTTTAGTTCCAAAAGCTAAATCAGCATCATTTTGTAAAAGCTGCAAAACAATGTGAAGATGGATCATTACTGGAATATCTGTCACAATGAAATTAACATACAGCCCACATTGTCAGGAAAAAAAGAAGAAACTAAGCCTTAACCAACACAGTCAAATGCTTTAGTAGAGAATGTTATAACGTGTAACAGACGCATTAACATTGGAGCAGTTCACGTATAAGTGTCTCTCATGCTAAATGGTGAGGGTGGCATCCTACTTGTAATTGAACTAAGGAACAACAGAATCCCATGAATAAGTCATTTTTAATCAATAAGAGTACAATATTAGTGTTTAAAGAAGCAATGTCTATTTCTAAGCAAGTACAAAACCCAATAACCAAGTAGCAATCAAAGAGCATTGCTTCAACAAGGTTTAACAAACTTGTATATCTGTTGTTTTACTAAACAGAATACTGCTATACATTTTGAATCTTTATCTCTACATCCAAATATTGATCAAAATACACTCAAAGATGTGGTATTTGGAGAATACTTAAATTGGACAAATTATACAAGTATGAATTTAACAAATTTACAACTTAGACTCACACACAGGCTCTTACTTGTGGCCATTTAAATCATGGTGCCGTAGTATGTAATCAAATAAATTTAGATAACTTGTTCTGATCTCTTATAAATTTGGTTGAAACTGCATGCAAAGTTGCATAAAATCGAAAAAAGGATGCTTTGCAGAAAAAACTCCAAAACAAATACAACAACAAAGAAAACGGATAAGAACATGTTGGACCAAGGCATTTTGAACTTGAACACCCCCACAGTTCAGGAGTTATCTGCAACAATAACATATTTTTAAATGACCACATGGCGGCGCTATCTGCACCAAAAGCTGACCAGCTGTTCTTTGGCCCATGGCCTTTGTAAAATGTTTTTGAGATAAGCAACAAGGAGACAAACATGGCTGAACATATAACTTTTTCGGAGGTGACAATAATGATTGTTGACTGTGGAAAATAAAATGTAAAGAGCATTTATAGCATTTATAGTTTACTTAACACTTGTAGTTGAAAAAAATAGACTGTATATACTGTCTGTGGTTTGCACAACTCTACAACAACTCTCAACTATTTCTAAGACTCACTCGGAGAAAAAAAAGCCTTCAAGGAATGAAGACTGTCTGAGGAACACTCAGGACACAGACCAGAAAATGTGTGCATCCTTTATTCATATTTTGTTATGCTTATTAGCATCAACTATCACTTTTTTTTATATCTGAGGTCCCTCTGTAATAAATCCATATATATATTTTTAAAAAGTAAGGCATTTAAGCTGCTCTACAAGTAATACTTCTTGGGATGTCTATTGCTTATTGCTATTACTCCTCAGTCTTTTCATGGGTGTCATCCTTCATATCTGATGGTGCTACTTTAGATTTCGGAGGTGCTGATGGTCTTGGTCTCCTATTGGACGTACCAGACCTCCTGCCTCCCCGCTGGCTTTTGGCCAACTCAGCCTGCAGATTGTGGTCATTGAGACACAGACCCTGCAGAGCCTCCAGGGCCTTGTCTGCAGCCTGTGGGTCACTGTAGTCCAAGAAGGCTCTATGCTGAGCTCCCTGCCAGGTGAGCCTCAGTGGCACGGCCTCCCTCTCTCGGAGGGCCATTTTCAGCTCGCTAACACGCAGCCCAGTAGGGATTCCCCCCAGGTAAACTGTGGTCACACTCTGAGGGAGTTTACGCTGAGACGTAACTTCACCTCTACTCTCCTCTAGGCTCTTCTCCTTCTTGTGCCCTTCATTTGTTCCTCTCTCACTGATTTCTCCCTCACCAGTTCCCCTGCCATCTCCTCTGCTTTCCTTCCTTACTCTAGCTGGGCGCTGTCTAGCTTTCTGTTCTGACTCTCCTCTTTTATCCTGTTTGAATTCTCCCTCAGCATCACGCTGTGTGTTCTGCCTCGGCCTCCGGCTGGTTTGCCTTCTGGGTTGATCAGACTGCAAAGCAGGCTGTGCTGTAGCAGGCGCCGCCCCCAGTGTAACATCCTTTCCTGCCTGCTCCTCCAGAGCACGCAGCTTCTTCAGGATCGGGATCTTCTCCAGCTTTTCTGTGTCCAGCTGAGGACACAAAACTGGGCAATCTCAGTGAGACTGAAAGGGGAGGAGTATCACACACAGCAAACAAATATCTCTGCTTTGAGCCAATGCAAGAATACCTGCAGATGAATTATATTAACACCAAAGCAAGGTGACAAATTAATTGATGTTAGTCTATCCTGCTCATGCCCATGCCGTAGTAATAACTATCTTTATAGCAGCACGGCATTTCACTTCCCAAGCGGTTAAAAATAAAGGCTGCTCTCTTGATTTGTTGGGTCTTCAAGTGTCTTGGCAGCCTTTGATGCTAACCAGTCCTGTAAAGGATATACGGCTATTGTTTTTACAGTGGCCTGTTTGACCTGTCGTTCCCCTGCCCCTGCAGAGCCAAGCTGGCTGGGCAGAGGAGCCTTTGATGATCAGACATGGCCTTCCTGCCTGTGAGGTCACTGGGTCCTGTTTACTTATATGCATGTCTTAAGGAACCTAGGGGTTACATACAAACTCTCCACACCTTAAAAAAATGTCTCTACTGTGTCGAATCAAAAGACAAATTATCGGATGGAAAAAAACAGCACGACATCTGCCGTAAGTAGTTTAGGGTTCATACAGAGACATTTAAATATAGGCAGAAAAGTATATGGGCACGGTTAATTAATTTGTTTTTCTTTTTTTCCTGAGGAGAATAGCTAAGATTTTGTTTGGTTTTCAGGACAGTTAATCTCTGTACAAAACTTACTCCGAGATTATATCTGATGCAGTTATAGGGTCATAAAGATATGTAGTCAGATTGGGGGTGCAAGTATAGACTACAGTTTATATTACAGCAGGAGAACAGCTGTATAGTAACACATACAGTCTATTAACAGAATGGTCTGGTGTTTATAAGCAATATTGGTTTAATCTGGATAAATTATTTTTTAATCCAAAATTGTGTTAATCATTCATACATTTAACACTAAAAAGGACATTATGTTAAAATTGCAATACACAACATTCATCCACTAGATGTCACACTATAGCACCAACAACTCAGACCAAAACAAAAGTGTGTGTGTGGTTTTATCAATAAAGTTGGAGAAAAAAAAGCAGACAACTCACAAAACTCGGATCAAACTGTCAAACTAGGCAGTGCTGATCAAATATGGATGAAGATTCTGTGACTGCATTGTCTGTTTCTCACATCAAATGTTTTCAGAAGCATATTTTAGTGTGCTATTGAGCTGTAATTTGAGTTTTTGACATGGCCACAATCTTAACACACTAATGCACTACCATGCATGCTCACATGCACTATCATGCATTAACATGCATGTACAGCAGTGCAGCCACAAAAACAAAAAACAGAAAAGCTCAGATAACATCACACACAGAAGTAGTGTAGCTTTATTCCTTGCTCCTGCCGCCATTACTCCACTATATCTTTACTCAGCAAATAGTTGTTTGCTGACATCCAGTGAGGTTCAATGTCATTTATTGCACCTTTAAAAAGTAACAAAAATGCATATTGTCACACTAATTATTGTATGGTATAAATATGAATGCTGATTATTTATATCACTTTTTACCTTGTGCGCTGGATAAACAACAATTTGAACCATCATATCATATATACCAAATGCTTATTTCCTCATTCTGACCTCTTTCTCCTCTCTTTTGATGCATTTTTATATCAACTTCACTATCAATTACACCTGAAACTAAATCGAAGTGCAACTATATTGTGGATTTGCAGAGACAGCACAGAGTTATTTTATTTTACCTTAGTCCAGATGATTCCCTGTGGCTTGGGGGTCTGGCAGTTTGTTTTAATAACTCTGGTAGGAGTGAGGATGTAGTCCACAGTCAGGTCATGACTTTCAATGAGCTCCTCTGGAATGTCCACCACCTGAAAGAAAAACACTTAAATTAGTGCTGAAACAACTATTATTTGATGACAATTTTAAATAACTGATAAAAACAGTATTCAAGTATTTAAGTTATTTAAAAGCAAAGGTTCACAAGTGTGAATCGAAAGCCTTTTGGAATTTGACATCATTTTTTACATTTTTCGGACTACCTGATATATAGCGGGCCACACTTTTATACTGTGGTGTGTCAGATTATTGAAAAGTATTGTCAACTATACTGGATAAGAAATAAAGTAAATAGCCCATTTCCATGTAAAAACATGGCCCTGATACATAAATGAACTAACTTGGCAGTCATGGACAATAGTAACCACCACAGTAGACTCATCCACAGCTCCCATTGAGGCCATCATGCCATACTCCATGTCAGCAAAGCCCTCTCCCTTTCCAATACGCAAGCCTGCAGGAGGAGGCAGAAGCTGTGAGACATGATAATATGGTATGTTGTGCATTATGTGATACAGCCTGTAACAGTCTATACCTACCATAATTCAGGAATATAACAGAGATTGGCAGTGTATAAATCTGAAATAACCAACATTTGCATTCTAGATTCAACCTCAAAACTGCCTTACATGTTGAGGCTGTGGCTGTGTTTTCATTTCATTAAAAAAACAAACCAACAGACAAACAAAAAAACGTAAGTAATGTAAATGTAGTCTTGTGGGAACATGGATGAACCCTGTACAACAAACACTTTATGAAAACCATGTGGCTGTGTACACTTACAGCCATTTGGATTGTATGCATTATGGTAAACATGTCAGTTTCACCGCAGCACTGCAACAGTTATCACAGGCATTTTGAAAAACACATCTGCCGCCCCTCTCATTTCTGTTTTTCTTCAAACCTCCCTGACAGGGTGTCCTGGTACCTCAGTGGGCTAGAACATGTGCAATGACCACAACACATTATTCTCAAGGCCTTTGTCACGTTACATGTTGTCTCTTTCTCCTGTAATTTTCCACAGCATAAAAAACCTTTATGGGATATCATTTATGATCTCAAATCATTTAAGCAGTGTCAGTACTAAATAAATAAATGGACTGAGTCTTTGCTCACAGAGAGAGTCCAATTTTTGCAAAGCAAAATATGAACAAAACAAAACATATGATTTTATATACTTTATTGTGCTTGTGAAACAACTGGCCTCTGGCACCTCACACTGCTAATCTACTGTAATTATAAAATACCATAAAGCTCCCGAAATACATACATAAATGAACATGCAAATGTTTAAACTAATGAATCATCTGTTATTGTTATTATGAGCAATATCTTGAGGATCCCAGTATTTAAAGCTGGGCTGGTTAAGTTATGGAGCCTTGTGGGTAGTGCCTCACCTTTCTCTGACACTGCCACAGAGCCAACCACAACCAGGTCCACCTTCACTTTGGCATCGAGACCAACAGGGACACTAAACTCTTTCACACCCTGAAAGATGACAGGAAGAGAAAACAAGCAAGGGCGAGGCTAAATGTTGGCTTTAAGTATGAAGGAATTTATGGAGTAATTATTGGGAAAACATGGATGAAAAAATGGCAGTGACAATATATGAATCCAGTAAGTTCAAACCTGAGAGGAAGAGCATATGCGTAGCTGTTCTTTGTTGGCCCCCTCGGGGGGAGTGATCTTATTGAAAAGACCAGTACGAAGACGAGGAGTTGGGACCAATAAAGTTTTTCGTGCCTGTAAAGATTATAGAGAAATTATCCATCTGGCATTTGTAGGTAATTTAACATGGTTGTGGTAAGCATTGTATTGTAACAAGGTTGATGAGAGATGATGAAAGTAATATTCTGTATCCATTTAAAATCATCTTATGAATGCACTGCTGTGCCTGAAATGTCAGTGAACTCAGAAGTGACCCAGATGCTGTAATGCAGAAACTCACAATTTTTAAATATCTCTAATATATCTAAAAATCTCTTAAAATCTCATTCTTAAATGCAAAAATCTCAAGTAGTATAAACTGTTGTGTTAATATTTCTGACATTTTACATTTCTAATTGACCCCCAGCTCAATTTGTCATAGTAACATAACACACAAGAGATTTTTGTTGTGGTTTTTCTACAGTGCAATGCTACCTGTAGCACCCCCAGTCGGGCACCCTCCAGAGGTTTATCAGGATCCACTTTCACCTCAGTTGTCTGGGTGAACACCTGCAGCTCAGTCACCTTGGCACAGGCTGTGAAAGCACCCTGCTTGGAAAACAGAGGAGGGCACAAATGGCTGTAGACAGGCTTTTTTCAGTGCTAACTTACTTCCAGTGTGACAAAGCGAGCCTGCTGCTGGGGTCTGTCTGGGTTTACTTTGACTGTCTGGCTGGAGTTGAACTCCTGCAGGACTGCAAGCCTGTTACATGCTTCATTTGCACCCTGGCCAGTAAATACACAGAAAAAGAGATGCAAGCTAGTACACACAGAACATGGACCAATCTTTCAAAGCTCCAGAACATCAGCTAAAGCTGCTATGCAAATCTAATGCCCTAATAATGCCATCACTTTAGCGATGGTTTTATATATACACAAGCATTAACTTCCTTAGATGGTTTTTACCTACAATTACATACATATAAATAACACATCACAGTGACTTGTACAGATGTTAAGTTTGCCCTCAGTATCAGAAGAGACTGCCACAGTTCACTATATTTAAACTGCAAATCTCATACAGTATATTACTTCTTCAAGGCTGATTAGTTCGGAGGGATCCAAATGTAAAAACAAAAAAAAAACGTATTTTGTTTAACGTTAATGAAAGTGGATTCCTTGTACTAACAATTAAATCACATACTATACTATACCTGTATCCAAGTGATTCCACACCACTTATGCCCAGTCATTTTATTATCTGTTGCTGTAAGTTTATGTTGTCTTATTATTATTATTAGCTCTGAAAGCCTGTATTCTTACATTGCTTTTTCACAGATAATGTGACAGAAACATCTCTGCCATGATTGTCCTGTGTACACGTGGTCCCCATAACAAGGGAGTGAACCACTTCGGATTAAAATGA